>NC_053398.1:122214256-122515922 GCF_905171765.1 Bufo bufo
TAATAGATAGATAGATAGATAGATAGATAATAGATAGATAGATAGATAGATAGATAGATAGATAGATAGATAATAGATAGATAGATAGATAGATAGATAGATAGATAGATAGATAGATGATAGATAGATAGATAGATAGATAGATAATAGATAGATAGATAGATAGTGATAGATAGACAGAAGAATCGATTTGCTAACAGTTATCCTAGAGTTGTAGCCTTAATCAAAACCAAAATGCAAATCAATCCACAAACAGATGTATTTATGTAGAGGGGTCATGTTCTGATCTCCTTGTGATATCAGTGGAAATGTATTTCAAATTGAATTTTTCATGAGAGGAGTTTATGACCAATGCATTTGTGGCTTACAAACATACACACACGTCAGTGATTATTCACAAAATGCAGCCATAAATGCCAGTGCCGGACATACTTCTATTTATCTCCTGTCTGCTAACAAGAAGCCTGCTCCTGCGGCTGCCCGCAGTGCACAACAAATCAAGACGGGTATAAAATCCAGACATAGAGGAGCAGCAGAAGACAGGAGAGCCGGTCTGCAGCGTGCAAACAGAGAAAGACTGGATTTTACCATGGCACTGTGCAATCACAACGAATGCTAACCCACCTATGAAGTCCAAACACAGTGACATTTGTAAGCCCTGCCCGACTCTGCCATGTAACGCCCCCAAAACCTGCTCAAATGCACTTCAGAAGAAGCAACTATGCAGATAGTCTCGGTCAGAAATATCCTAGCATCTTGTGGCTACAACTCATATGCAGTAGAGTCATATCTAGGGATGAGCGAACATGTGGCAGTTCGGGTTTGCCGAAATTGACCCGAACCCCATTGAAGACAATGGGGACCCAAACTTCACTTGGGAGAGTGTGGTGATGTCATCACCCACATCGTACGTCCTTTGGCAGGTCCTGTTCAGTGAAGATTGAAGAAGCTGCTGCAGCGCGATCAAGTGGATAAGGGGAGTTGTTTTTTTAACCCCTAAATGGCCATACTGTTTTGCATTCTGTCTTAAGAATGCTATTATTTTCCAATATAACTACGTTAAAACGGAAAATTATAAAATCACCTAAACACCGAACCTGAACCCAGAAAGTTCGGGTCCGGGTTCTTTGCAGTTCGGGTTCGCTCATTCATAGTCATATTCTACAGTAACAGAAAAAGAAGTATTCCAAGATTAAACTATTGATGGCCTATTATCTGCAGTTGTGTATATCCTGTGCTGGACCTAAACGCTGTACTACACTGGCTGATTTTTCGGCTGATAATCGCTAACGAGCATTCGCATAAACGCATTTTAGTGATCATCTTGCACAATAATACTGACGCTGATTGCCCGAAGAATGAGCAAACGCTCATTCATCGGTCAAGCGTGCTTAAAAAAATGCCAGCGCTTGCCGTCGGCAGATTGTGCTGTCTAATAACGACCTGCTGCCGGCAAGCCGCTAGACAGTAAGTGATGGCATAGCAATCTCTCCTCCCCATGCTGCGGAAGAGATCGCTGCATATAATAACATGGGCCTCCTCCACTAACGAGCAGGCAATTGCCAGGAAGGAACGCTTCTCTCCTGACAATCACTTGCTCCATCTGCCTATGTAATACACACTTAAAGTGGTTATTCCATGACTGATGTAAAAAATGAAAATCAGACATCATATAGTACATGACAGTCTCTCTCTAACAAAGCTAGAACCAGCCCTGTACCTGACATGGATCCAGAAATCTTCCAATTCATTGCTCTTCTAGATTAATATTAAGCTGACAGCTCAAGGAGAGTGTCTCTTCTGCTGCAGCTCAGGGGGCGTGTCTCAGCTCTCCCTATCACAGCTCAGGGGGCAGTTGAAGGATAAAACTGAGCATGTGCGGCCTTCTCAGTGAGCAGGACAAAGAAATTTAAAAACAAACAAACAGCAGGTGGCGCTATACAGATACATTTTATTGAATAACTCACTGGCTATGCAAAATTTTTAATTACATGCAATTACAAAAGTATTCAGATTCACGTGTAGAACTGTAGAATATTTTTTGCTAAATGTTTAATTTCATGCAATAACACAAGTATTCAGATTCACGTGTAGAGCTATAGAATATTTTTCGTTGGACAAATCCTGGACAAATCCTTTAATACAATCTGGCCCATTCTTTTTTGCTTTCCAAATGTACTGTAAGCTAGCAGGACTACACAGAGCTTTTGTAGTCTGTAACCATAGACACATATAAATTGGCATAAAACAGGATGGCAAAAAATGTTAAAAAATTTGTAATAGAGACATTTTGCTTTTTTTTTTCCAGATATTTAGATATAATGGGACAGCAGAAGACTTATCTCTTAATGTGACACCTCACTCATTATATATAATAACTTGATTTATTAAACAAATGAGATTCTGTAAATGTAATATTTTAGTTATTTATAGATTATATACAGATGCATTCAGCCCTTACTCAATATCCAAACTGGTGGGGGAGTGAATTTTGTTCTGAAGTCTGTTCAATATAATATCAGGATATGTTAACTAAACATAAGACAAGCCACAATATACATTACAACCACTGGTGGTGAGTTCTCCACATTTAGCTCAGTCTTTGACAATTGGCTTCTCATTCCTCTGTGCAGCTTTGTCTGCTGTTCAGAGGACAGAGAATCGGGCCATACACATGAGATATTTATCTGCAGACCACTGGCAGATCTAACTACATCTAGTGAGATCTGTTGAGAATCTGATGTGTGCGATGATCATACACATAAGATTAAATGAACACTAAACCCAGAATCTAAACAAATAAAAAAGAATAAATGAGCAATTATATGAAACCTCAATGTATCTCCTTATTTTTCTTGCTCTTCTTCTCTCTTATATCACAATTAGAGCATGAAAAATAAAATACTCAACTTTCCCAGACTGCTGAATTCCAAATTTGGCTAGCCATGTAGTGATAAATATCAGTGTTGATTGAGCACCAAAGTGCTCATGTAGAACACTCGCGATACCCGAGCACAATGGAAGTTAATGGGAGAACCCCAGGCACCCCCTGCTCTGAAGAGGGGAGGGTGTCAGGACTCTAGTTCAGCTTAGGAGTCGCTGCTCTGACTCCATATACGGAGTCAGTGCTTGGGGACACCCAAGTGTATTTAAATGTAATTTTTGAAAAGTCTCTGCCAGGATTTGAACTCCCAACATTGTACATTAGAGGCAAGGACCTTATCCACTCAGCTATAAAGCTGAATGCTGAACTGTGTCAGAAAAACCTCATAGTAGTTTCTGATGTAGTGAGTATTCCTATTCAGCAGAAGACTTATTTTATATTTCTGTGCAGGTTAACATGTAGCTCTATAGTGTAGTGGTTAATATCCTTGCCTTTAATGCAAGAGGTTGGGAGCTGGAAACAATTCAGAAGCATATATATATGTGATTTAAGCCATAACATATTATTATATATGTAAATAAAATCATCAGTAGTAGTTTCCCACATATTATGAACTCATATATATCAGAAGTATGAATATATATATATATATATATATATATATTTGTAGTTACACATTTATTTTGTGCCATACATTTTTTACAATTACTAAAAAAAATATAAAATATATAAATTTAATCTCTATTTCTTAAAGGATTCAAACTTCCAACATTGTACCTTAGAGGAAAGGACCTTATCCATTCAGTTAGAAAGCTGAATGCTAAACTGTGTCAGAAAAACCTCATAGTAGTTTCTGATGTATTGAGTATTCCTATTCAGCTAAAGACTTATTTTATATTTATGTGCAAGTTAACATGTAGCTCTATAGTGTAGTGGTTAACGTCCTTGCTTCTAATGTACAAGGTTAGGATATCAAATCCTGACACAAACATAATATTTTATATATTTTTTTTGTAATTGTAAAAAATGTATGGCACTAAATAAATGTGTAATTACAACAACAAAAAAGAATACATATATATATATATAAAAATATATACCGTATATATATATATATATATATTCATACTTCTGATATATATCAATGCATAATGTGTTGGAAACCACTACTGATGTTTTTAGCCATAATATATTTACATATATTATATATTCTAAATATATAATAAGATATGTAAATATATTAAGGTTAAAAACTTACATATATGTTTCCGATTAGTTTCTGCAGAGATTCAAACTCCCAAACTTGTACATTAGGGGCAAGGACATTAACCACTACACTATAGAGCTACATGATAACCTGCACAGAAATATAAAATAAGTCTTCTGCTGAATAGGAATACTCAATACATCAGAAACTACTATGAGGTTTTTCCTGACCCAGTTTAGCATTCAGATTTATAGCTGAGTGGATAAGGTCTTTCCCTCTAATGTACAAGGTGTTGGGAGTTCAAATCCTAGCAGAAACTTTTCAGAAATAGATGCAAAATGCATTTAAATACACTGACTCAAGCACACGTGGTTCGGATGAGCATAGCGATGCTTGAGCCGAACTAGTGTTCGGCAGAGCATGCTTGATCAACACTAATAAATATCCATATAGACCAACTCCTGGTGTTATTCCTTGGAAAGCTGGATGAGGAGCTACAAGGATTACAGAACAGGAAATGTTTACTAACAATAGAAACATCATCTGAAGTAATTGCGTACCACTGTAGCTAGGTTCCCTAGATTTAATTCTTTGGTTATGTTTACTAGTGAAATGTGACATCATAAAATGACCTATCGTTTAAATCACATTTTTAATTTTAACATTTTAAATTAATTTTTGATCATGCTATAAAATCCTACAGTTTTTCAGTCTAATAATAGGTGCCATTTCTTGGTTTGTACAGAAAAGTTATATATTAGTCTAGTCCTACCTGTAATGATACCCTCTGTGTATAGATAAGACAGGATCCACCATTCACAATGGACAATGGATGATATCAGAGCTTATCTATTCTTTCCTTGTACAATTTATTTACATAAATATAAAAATTTCTACATAACATAGGTGCTGGCTGTGCGACTTTGCTGACGTAGATTTAAATAACTTTTTACACCAAAAACAGGTGTAGAAAATGATAAATATGATGGGCCAGCCAGCCCGCCCCCTCCCCAACCCTGGTCACCCCCCTTTTTCTGCCACCTCAGTGGCGTGAGTGGTAAAATGTGGCAGATTCAGCCACAAATCCCCTTTGCGACCGAATCT
Organism: Bufo bufo; assembly: GCF_905171765.1. Classification (NCBI taxonomy): domain Eukaryota; kingdom Metazoa; phylum Chordata; class Amphibia; order Anura; family Bufonidae; genus Bufo; species Bufo bufo. The sequence goes on from NC_053398.1 coordinate 122,219,452, forward strand.
GTGACAAAAGTATGCCAAAAAGTGATATATTTCTCATTATAAATGACTCCCCAAGTGTATTTCTTCTACAATGTGCACTTTCATCTTTTCTTGTCACGTTGTTGCATGCTTTTCGGTCTTTGTTACTTGCTACCCTTAGGGTCCATTCACACGTCCGTGTGTGTTTTGCGGATCCACGGATCCGTTTATCCGCAAAACACGGACATCGGCGATGTGCATTCCGCATTTTGCGGACCGCACATCGCCGGCACTTAATAGAAAATGCCTAATCTTGTCCGCAATTGCGGACAAGAATAGGACATGTTCTATATTTTTCGGGATCGGAATTGCAGACCCGGAAGTGCGGATCCGCAATTCCGGATCTGGGCAGCACATCGTGGAATGAAATTGCGGATGTGTGAATGGACCCTAACATTGTTATTGGCCTATTTACTGGGTGAAATCTAACCATAAAAAGGGGGGCCTTCCCTACATTTCAAAGCTGGTTTCCACACTAACTAGGAACAGGATTCTTAACTGTAGGACCAACAAGACTATGGTTCTCTCTGACAGATGAGGATGGTGAAGTCACTAAAAGAACTCTGAGGGACCTGGATGCATTCTTTCAGAGTAAAATCTTATTAGTCACTAGATTTCTCGAGAAGAGTCATTGATCAAAGGATTTTTTCTGATATGGAGTCGGAAATGTGAACTGTATATATAATAAAGAGTACATTGGCATAAATTTGTGGTGATGTTTTTGATTACATGTAAGGTAATAGTGGAATTTTGGGAGGCACAAAGTATCTGGCTGTCAAGTTAGTCGGAGGTCCTTGGCCCACCATGTTTATAAAGGTAAGGGAGGGGCACAGCTCTGCAAGGTGTGTGCATGGCTATTAGACCCACCTGGGAGGAGTCTGGGAAGGGATTATAGTTCCCACCAGTTCAGTCCTTGTGTGTGGAATTACTAGTGTGAGCCCATGTGTGTATAACTCAGAAGCAAACAGAGGGACATTTATCAAAAGTGGTACAAAGAAAAAGTATGGCTTATTTGCCCATAGCAACCAATCAGTTTCCATAGTTCATTTTGCAGAGCTCCTCTGGAAAATGAAAGGTGGAATCTGGTTGCTACGGGCAACTAAACCAGTTTTCCGTTACACCAGTTTTGATAAATCTTCCCCTATAGTTTCCAGAACAAGACAACTTCCGAGACACCGAGAAGTTGGCAGATTTTCTAGTGGTGAGAAGAAGGCCATTTTATGCCCAACATATGTAGTCTAGATGTGGGCTGTGCAAAATCCCACCATCGCCTTGTTTTTACTGTTGAAACGTTCATGGGGTGTGTCCCTCTATGAGGTGAAGAGTTATTATTATCTACTGTTATCACTAAAAAAGTGGAGCTGCTGCATCTACAGCCGCCATGTCTTGTTCCACTCAATCTACCTGTATGTTCCAGGGTGGGACTGGCCATAGACTCTACTGTGAAATTACCGGATGGGCCAATGCCCAGGGGGGCAGCTCGAGCCCTCCTCACAGCTGCCAGCTGTGTACATAACAATCTGATGCTCTCAGTACTAATTAATTCTAGGAGCATCCATAGTGCCCTCCTGAATTCAACTGTATCACCATCCTCAAGACCCTGATACAGTTGAACACTGAGACACGGCCTGCAGTATTTTATGCTGCACTGTGGTATCGGGTTCTGCTGGGGAGGTATTTCTTGGTGCACTAAGGTACTTCTGGCCCCCTCCGACTTCTGTTGTCCTAGCCTTCTGTTAATCTCGAATTTTTAGTCTTTTTTCCAGGGCCACTTTAAGTTGTCAGTCCGCCACTGGTATGTTCACATATCCCATGGAGTTTTTTTTTTAACTTCTTCTGGATCAACATTGCACAATTTTATGTTGCCTTTTTCCAGTCTTGCAAATGATATGATTATGTTACGATCTGCCGCCTCAAAATAAGCCCCCATTAAGATGGTCCTTATGCAGATAAGATACAACTCTTAGGCATTCCTGCGAGGATTCCTTCTCCTGTCACCGGGTCCCGGCCCACCGTTCAGGATGTGTACATTTATCGCTTGTACTATTCGCATGCATAATTTGGCTATCTCTACGTGCTTACAAGCCAGGACAAACAAAGCGTGTGGACATAACTTCCCATTTTTAAAAGCAAACAAAGCAAAGATATGGAAACATTCCTTTTACTTTATAAGCTGTATTAATATTTTACCACATTTACGAATGCTGAACAGATGCCAAGATATTTCACTCTGCCAAATGCCGCTTTCATTTTCCAGCACATGTTGTGCATTCTGTTTAAAAGCGAATACATCTGTTTGATTTTCTTCTTTTCTCTTTGGAAATTTCGGAGCTTTCTGGGGATTGTCATGAACTAGCAGGCTGGCAAATTTGGGAATTCAGCTGTAAATATTATCAAACAGACAGTGTCCCCTTTCTTATATGTAAAGCATTTGCCGACACTACAGATAAGGGAGCAACCGCTTATATTTTCACTTCATTAAAGGTGAATTACACTAAATCCAGTGGCTCTATAATACGGAACTTATGTAACAGGAACACTATTTAGTCAAAAAGATGTGGACACCTCTTCTAAGTTTTGAGTGGAAATGTTAAAGGGGTTGTCTCACTTTAGCAAGGCTGAGTTCACTTCACCGTTTAGCTTTCCTTTCTTCTGATCCATCAGAAGAAGAGATAGAGAGAAGAAGAAAAAACAGGATAGTGTAAAAAAACGGATTCTATGCAGTCCTATTTATACCTGATGCAACATGATCCGTTTTTTTTTCTCTCTTTCTCTCTCTTCTTCTGACGGATCAGAACGGGAAGCTAAACGGTAATGTGAATGCACCCTAAATAGCATTTATCATGTAGAGAAAGTTAATACAAGGCAGTTACTAATGTATTGTGATTGTCTATGTTGCTTCCTTTGCTGGCTGGATTCATTTTTTCATCACATTGTACATGGCATGTTTCCATGCTTACGACCACCATGTAATCCATCAGTGGTGGTTGTGCTTGTAGACCAAGCATGTCAAACTCAAAGGCTAACATGGGCCAAAAAAACAAAATTTAAGTTTATGTGGGCCGCCTCAAAAAAAAAAAAAAAAAATCGTACATTTTCATAGAACAACATTGTTGTTTCATGACTGCTGACCCACAACATCCCACTGCCCAATAACACAAGTGAGACCTATATATATATATACAAATATTAAACTTCACTATAAGACGCACCTAGGTTTTTGAGGAGGAAAATAAGAAAAAAATATTTTTAACCAAAAGTTGTGCTTTTGGTGGGCTTTGAATTAATGGTGGTCTGTGCATGACACTATTATGGGGGATCTGTGGATGACGCACTGTCATGTGGGGGATCTGTGGATGGCACTGTTATGGGGGACCTGTGGATGGCACTGTTATGGGGGATCTGTGGATGGCACTGTTATGGGGGATCTGTGGATGGCACTGTTATGGGGGATCTGTGGATGGTGCTGTTATGGGGGATCTGTGGATGGCGCTGTTATGGGGATCTGTGGATGCCACTGTTATGGGGGATCTGTGGATGGCACTGTTATGGGGGATCTGTGGATGGCACTGTTATGGGGATCTGTGGATGGTACTGCTATGGGGTGGGATATCTGTGGATGGCATTGTTATGGGGTGGGGGATCTGTGCATGGTGCTGTTATGGGGGATCTGTGGATGGCATTGTTATGAGGTGGGGGATCTGTGGATGGAACTGTTATGGGGTGGGATATCTGTGGATGGTACTGCTATGGGGTGGGATATCTGTGGATGGCATTGTTATGAGGTGGGGGGATCTGTGGATGGAACTGTTATGGGGGGATCTGTGGATGACACTGCTATATGTCATCCACAGATCCCCCTCATAACAGTGTCCCCCAATACACCGGCCCTCTGCTCACCGAAGTATTTATAAACGTGAATCCTTATCCTGTTATTGAGTTGAACTAACGCTGCCCTCTCCCATGTTCCCCTGTATCCCCACAGCACTTACGAACACGCTTCCATAGCAGGCAGAGCGGACGGCAGCAGTAACGTCACTCACTGACGTCGCGCGTCTGCTCCGCCTGCTTCATTCATAAAGTGGGCGGAGCAGGCGCTCGACGTCAGTGAGTGACGTTACTGCTGCCGTCCGCTCTGCCTGCTATTGAAGCTTAAGTAAGTGCTGTGGGGATACAGGGGAGCATGGGAACATGGGAGAGCGCAGCGTTAGTTCAACTTAATAACAGGATAAGGATTCACGTTTATAAATACTTTGGTGAGCGGCGGGGCCCGGTGTAAGAGTACAGTGACTGCACCGGGCCCCGCCCTTAGTTACGGACTCCAGCCCCTGCTCTCTGCCGGCTCATACATAGCAGTCTGCGATGCTGCATCTTTGCCGGGCCGCAAAGATATTCATTGCGGGCCGCATGCGGCCCGCGGGCCGCATGTTTGACACCCATGTTGTAGACTATAGAAATTTTTTAGCAAGTGCTGCTACTTTGGAATGGAAACATCTAGAAGAGTCAAGAGTCCTGACCCAAAGTAGATGCCTACAGAATGCTACCTACCTTTTAGTGGAGTTTAGAGTCTTTGTAGGTTTAGGCTACAATCAATTTTTACAAATTTAATGTAGATTTTGTTTTTATTATTTTCTGTGCATGATTATGTGGGAACCATTTTTCTAAGTTGCTGTTAAAGGGGTTGTGTCATCTCATACACTGGAGGCATATCATTAGGATCACCTCTGGAACCTGCACCTATCTTTAGATCGGACCCTGCAACGTAAAAGTGGTCTGCACCACGCATGTGCAACCGTCCTTCTTTAATTTCTATGGGAGTACCGAGAATAGCGGAGTGCTGGTTTGGCTATGTCTTCCAGCCCCATAGAAGTGAATGGAGCGATGGCAGCACTTGCAAATTGGGCTTCCCATTAATTTCAATGGGACTTCCGATAATAGCCGAGCTTGTTGCTTGGCTATTTTTGGCACTTCCCTAGAAATGAATGGAGGGTGGCTGCCCATGCGTGGTATGCTCTCCGTTATGGTGTGGGCTCTGTTCTAAAGATAGGTCTGGGTCCCAAAGGTGGGACCTGCACCTATCAGACATTGTGGCATATCCTAGCGATATGTCCCCAATGTATGAGATGACACAACCCATTTAACAAGATTTTGAGATACAAGAGGCAGCATGGACTACCAGCACAAAAGAAGGTAGATGTTGACGTATATGTTAGAGTATTCTAGACATGCTCTGTGACCTGTGAAGGGATCATTGTGCAGGTAAGGGAGTAGACAAGATGTAATATCTGAATTCTAAATGGCATGATCCTGGGTTACCTATATATGGGTGATACCTGTCATTGATATGCTGTCTTTGATGACATTGAGAGGACTGCTGAAAAGCGATCTCTACAGAACAGGGATTTTCAGACTATTATTAACCTTAGGAGCCAGTGTGAAAATTGTAAATTTTTAGGAGATATATATATATATATATATATTTTTTTTTGTTTGTTTTATTTTTTATTTTTTAAATATCGATAGTGACAATGGAAAAGTTCAAATAAAATCCCCAAACATTCTTAAAAAAATATAAGTAAATGTAAATATAAAAATTGACTGAAACACTGGGTAACTGTCAGAAATGTACCCAGCCACATTCCTGTGCACAGCTTTTCCAGGAGGGTTTCTATGCAAAACGCCCCAAGTGCCAGCTGGCAAACGTATCACAGTTACTTGTCAGTGCCTGTGATTCTTGGATTCCTGGCTTCTATTTGCTTTTTGTGCTCAGAACAGTGCTGCATTTGTTCTACCTCCCTGTGTATTGACCTTGGCTTATTTCAGGATTTAGTCCTTGTCTGCTGATAAAGTTTCTACTGATTCTACTGGCTTGACTCCTTGGCTTGTTTCTGGTTTAACCCCTTGTCTACTGTTTTGACTTTTACTGCTTCTCCTGGCTTTGACTCTGGCTTGTTCTAAACTCCATGGTATCTGATTGGTCTGTTTCCTGTGATGTTCCACCTATAATTTACCGTCTTACTCCACAGTCCAACTAGCCTTGCGGAGGACTCTGGTGAACACCATGGGTGCCTTAGATCTAATAATCAGAGTGATAAAGGAAGATAGGTAGCAGATTTGCTTTTAGCAATCCCAAATGTTGACCCTGTGTTTCTTTTTCATATCAGTATTCATAACAGTAATTTTCAGATGATACATTTCAAGGGGTTGTCCGAGATAAATCTTGGGCAGTAGATGTACCGTAAATGTGATAAAATAACAAAATAATTCTTACTTACCACTTTTCTACCTTCCACTTCCAGTATTGTTCTTCCCTCCTACATGAGTCAGATCATCTTCCTGGCTGCAGTGGTGAAGTTCATGCAGATGGGTCACTGTGCAGCCAATCACTGGCTGCAGCAGTATACAGGATGTCCCCTCTGCAGCCATGAAAACAAACAGCAATGAGGAGAACCTAAGCATGGAGCTGGCAGCAGAGGAGAGAAAAAATGTTAAGTATGATTTCACATTTATAGCTGCTGCCGGAGTTTTTATTTTACTTTACTTTTATGAATGAATAAAAAAAATAGGAGGAACAGTAGAATACGGTATTTCCTATATACTCTCTGGTTTTGGCTTCACAACTACTTCAAAAAGCCTGAACAAAACCTGAAAGTGTACTGGCACTTTTATTATTATTAGTGTTCTTATTTTTATTAATCATTTACTTTTTTTCTCCCTTTTTTTTCTTTTTGAAAATGTCCAGCCGCACATATAACACCGCATGAAATCTGCGTCCATTACACAATCACGTCTGATAAAAAACATTTGATCTTTTCTTTTCTCCCCGTGTTTTGCTGGTACAGGTTCCTGAGGACATCTGGATTGATTACAGTTCAAAGTCGAGATGTATACTTACCCGGCGAAAAATGTTTTGAAGGCATTGTGTGTTTTCATCTTTCATCTATTTATCCAGTGACCTCATCCAGGACCTAGAGAAATGACTTCTTTCAGGTAAGAACTGCCGCCGTCTCCATGCCGGGTCACTGGAGGTCTATTTCAGGAGGTGAGGTCGATCTCTTACTGTTTTTGTTGGTGGGCGAATGTTTCTTTGCTGTTACACTGCATTGTGCTGCTACATGTAATGAATGGTTTCTAGACAGATTAACTATATGGGTAACATAAAGGTTTCCTACATAAGGCGATTCATTTACTGTATATTTAAAACTAGTTTAACTTTTCACACATTTTTTTAAATATAATTTTGCTTTGATGACAAGAGACCATTTATGTTATGCAAATATTGAAAGCAAATAATTGCCCTCTAACTGATTTAAAAAAAAAAAAAAAAAATCTATATTTTTTATAATCAATTTTTAATATTTTTTTTACCAATTAGTGTAATCTACAATATTGTATTCTTTGCTAAGAAAGTTAAAGAGGATCTGATAGCTCAACTGACATGTTGTATTCCCTATAATATAACAATTTTGGAGCATGTTCTCTTATAAATCTTTCTTCCACCATTTCTCTCTTATTCCTTATTTCACGGAAAATTAAATTCGCCCGCGAAGCCGAATTTCCTTGTGATTCGTGGTAACAAATTAATTTTCCCATGCTCATCTCATCCATTTCAGGCTGTGGCTATCTTGATTGAAGATCCCATGCAAAATCTTGTGCGCGGTGACATACGATGTCACCATACCAGCCAGCGTGATGACGTCATCACGCACCGCGCAAGATTTCGCGCAGCGTCTTCAATCCAGATGGCTGCGGCAGACTCTTCGAGCTGAAATGGAGAAGGTGAGTATTAATTTCTTTTTAAACTGATTAACCCCTGAAAGCCCTCATTTTTCATCCTCAGATGCCGCGATCACTGATGAATGCGGCATCTGACGGGTTTAATGGCGAGGGCAGAGCAATTGCCCTTCCCCATCATTGTCCCTACTACTTACAAAGAAATGCACTTCATGACAAATAGAATTTTTGTAAACTTCGCTTATCACTAATCTTGAACAGAGGGCCCCTCTATTATTTCAGAATTCTTGAAAAGGATTGTCCCACAAAAAAAATTCTAAATTTTTCAAACCAGCTCCTTGACCAAAATGCATGTAATTAAAAGTTTAGTATAGCCACCAATTATTCAGTAAATGCTATCAGTATAGCGGCACCTGTTGGTTCTTCTTTTACTTATTCCTCTGTCCACCTCACTGACATGGACGCACATGCTCAGTTCCATTCTTCAACTGCCACCATCCCAATCTTCTATTAGAAAAATTGTGATGGTTAGGCCTCTTGCACACAAACGTTTTTTTTATCCGTTTCCGTTCCGATTTTTGTTTTCCGTATACGGACCATATACGGAACCATTCATTTCAATGGATCTGCAAAAAAAAACTGAAGGTTCTCCGTATGCGTTTCTGTATTTCCGTTTTTTAGTTCTTTAAAGATAGAACATGTCCTATTATTGTCCGCATAACAGACTAGGATAGGACTGTTCTATCAGGGGCCAGCTGTTCTGTTCCGCAAAAAACAAAATGCACACGGACATCATCCGTATTTTTTGCGGATCAGTTTTTTTCCATATGGTCATGTGAAAGAGGTCTTAGAGGGATAAAGCTGCAAGAGAGCTGTATCAGAAAGGACACACTCCTTGAAATAAATCTAGCAGAGCGATGGGAGCATTGAATGAGGGAGATCTCTGGTTCCATCTGAGGTTCTGTTCTGGCTTTGCTAGAAATAGATTGTGATGCACAGTACTATATGATGTCTTATTTTTATGTTTTTTCATCCTGGGATAACCTTTTTTCATAGGGTGTATTTAAATTTTATATATTTTTTCTTTCTGAGCTGGACAACCTTTTTAAAGAATGCAAAGGGTTAACACCGCAACGGAAATGAAAGCCCATCAATTAGGCATCAATTCATTACGAGGATTGTGATATCGTTGGGGACGTCTCTCCCATTAACGTATTGTTAGCTCATGAAAAGAAGAGGCGAGTGCAGGACTGTAAGTCGCAATCAATACGCCTCAATTTGGCTGCGGAATGGTAAAGTCGAGGGAATGTGAGCAGAGAGTGTAATATTCCAATGATGATAACCTGCTCTCTCCGTTCCTCTTTCTGTACAACTGTCTCCATTGAAGAAATCGAATCCAAGTATCTTTTGTGGGGTTTTCAAAAGATCTAAACGAGACCCTCAGCACCTTAAGGCTTTGCAAAGTTCCCTCGCTGTTCCTTCAGAGATCTGATTGAGTGACACCTAGGCGCTTCCAAGCCTGCCGCAGCTACGGGGACAGAGGAGAAGTAGGAGACTGCATCGAATTGAGCTGTTGGAGTCAAGCGAGGAGCTGAGATTAAACTTGAATGCTGTCAACTACCATGTTAGTGCGCTCGGCAAGCACAAAACGCAGAGCGAAAAATAATACATTAATAATGACATCATCTTCTCTCCTTCAGGGTTTTATGTAGCTGAGTATGAGCAGCCGAGGCTGTGACAAGAGCCTGTCAAGCACACGAGTGCACTAGAGGGCCACCTACTGGGCAAGGATGGAAAATCAATGTCATTTTAGTTGTTTTTCCTTTTTTTTTTTTTTCTTTGTAAATATATTGATACAACACATTCCAAGTTCTGTGACACTTTAGGAACATTTATACTCACACATTTGTCATTTAGGTTTTGATTTTTAATAATATATATATATATATATATATATATATATATATATTATTTTATTTTTTTTCAAATTATTTTTAAGGATGACAAGAGTGTATTCCAAGAGAAGGGGAGTAACAATATTAGAAGTATCCAAAGTGGACTTTGATCCAAATATCAGGAAGAATTCGATTTGCCACCAAACCGAGCTTCCTACTGCTTCATGGTAATGAATACATTTTTCCTAAAATGACGGCTAAAAATGTTTAAAAATTTTACTCACCTCATTCACTTGATCATGGAGAGGCCGTCCGCTCCCGTCTTGATTGAAGAAAACCAGACAAAGGACCTGCGGCGAGTGTAATCACGCTGGCCACGCGATGACTTCATCACTTTGCGGCCAGTGTGATCACAGTGTGATGTCATGGCATCAGCGCACAGCCAGTGTGATCACGTGGTGACGTCGTCATGCTCGCCGCAGGTCCTTTGATGGGTTTTCTTCAATCAAGACAGGAGCGGACGGTCTCTCTGTGAGCAAGAGGATGAGATGAGCATAATCGTTTTTTTATTAATTTTTTTTATCCCCGGATTAACCTCCAAGCATCTGAATGTGAGTCTCAGATGCTGCGATCAGCGTTGAGCGTGTCAACTGAGGGCTCAGATGATGGGGAGGAGGGGCCGCACAATCACTGTTCCCCATCATTGCCCCTGCTCCATACAATGGAAGGTGATTTGTGACAATGTAATTCAGAGCAAACTGATTTTCTTGACGAAGTTGGGCGAAGCTGCCGAATTGAGTTTTTCAAAACTTCGCTCATCTCTACAATATATATGTTTATTATCAAACAGTTGCACAGGCAAAATATCCATCAGCCATCAGTAGTAGAAAAAATAACTCTTATTTCCAGATGTGCAGATTGTTTAAGGCTGGCGCGTTTCAGACTGCAGCGTAGTCCGAATTGCATATCTGGATTTTATTTATATAAGAAACTAGCAGAAGGACCCGGCTTTGCACGGGTATATTTCATCTATTTCATTTTAAGTTTCCGTGTGTCATAAAAAGATATCAACAGTTTCCCCCATAACAGTGACCTCTACAGTGCCCGCCCCTTAAACTATGACTTTCACTGTAAACGCCCCTTTAACTGTGGCTTTCACTGTGACTGCCCCTTTAACTCTGACTTTCACTGTGACCGCCCCTTTAACTGTGACTTTCACTGTGACCGCCCCTTTAACAGTGACTTTCACAGTGGCCGCCCCTTTTTACAGTGACCGCCCCTTTAACAGTGACTTTTACAGTGACCACCCCTATAACAGTGACATTCACAGTGGCCACCCCTTTAACAGTAACCGCCCCTTTAACAGTGACTTTTACAGTGACCGCCCTTTTAACAGTGACTTTCACAGTGACCGCCCCTTTAACAGTGGCTGCCCCTTTAACAGTGACTTTCACAGTGGCTGCCCCTTTAACAGTGACTTTCACAGTGACCACCCCTTTAACTGTGACTTTCACGGTGAGCGCCCCTTTAACTGTGACTTTCACAGTGACCGACCCTTTAACTGTAACTTTCACAGTGACCACCCCTTTAACTGTGACTTTCATTGAGACCGCCCCTTTAACTGTGACTTTCACTGTGACCGCCTCTTTAACTGTGACTTTCACGGTGACCGCCCCTTTAACTGTGACTTTCACTGTGACAGCCCCTTTAACTGTGACTTTCACTGTAACTGCCCCTTAAACTGTGACTTTCACTGTGACCGCCCTTTTAACTGTGACCGTCCCTTTAACTATGACTTTCACTGTCACCGCCCCTTTAACTGTGACTTTAACTGTGACTTTCACTGTGACCGCCCATTTAACTGTGACTTTCACTGTGACCGCCCATTTAACTGTGACTTTCACTGTGACTGCCCCTTTGAATGTGACTTTCACTGTGACCGCCCCTTTAACTGTGACTTTCACTGTGACCGCCCCTTTAACTGTGACTTTCACAGTGACCGCCCCTTTAACAGTGACTTTCACTGTGTCCGCCCCTTTAACTGGGACTTCACTGTGACCGCCTCTTTAACTGTGACTTTCACTGTGACCATCCCTTTAACTGTGACTTTCACTGTGACTGCCCCTTTGACTGTGACTTAAACTGTGACCGCCCCTTTAACTGTGACTTTCACATTGACCGCCCCTTTAAGCAGTAAAGAAATTTGGCTGGGTTGTTACGGAAACCTGGAGTAAAACTGTGTTCATGGCAGTTGGGATTTGAAAAGAAAGAATTACTGGTTTGTATTTGGTGGTGTGCTCATTTTTTGGGAATATCTCAGGAACGGTACGTCCTAGAGAGCTGAGACCAGGTCTAAAACCTTCCCGGACACCTGATGTACCTGTGTGCCAATTTTGGTGAAGATCGCTCCAGTCGTTTGGTCGCGCATAAAGAACGTCAGACAGACAGACAGACAGATTGACAGACAGACAAAAACTCTTCTTTATATACTGTATATAAGAGAAAAAGCTTACGGGAATTTACTACTACTGGCGGCTGCTGGATTTTTTGCCTATACAACTATTGGGTTCCCTACGTCTAGGGGTCAGACGTGCAGCTCTGTGTACACAGGGGGGGGGGGGGGGTTGCTCAAGGAGGTGAGCTGTGGACCTGGCTTTCACATTGTGCTTTCAAAAATTTATTCATTATACTTTTTATTTTGGATTCAACCTGTAGCTTTGGCTAAAAGACAAACTACATTAAACCCTGTAAAAAAAAGGCACCGTATGCACAGTATGGAGCCTCCCCTGTGCCGCCAAATGATGATTTGTCTGCTGCCATACTGTATGTAAAATATATTCTTTCCTACAGGCAAAGCTTCTAGGGGAGAATTCCTTCCTGATATGACACTATTACAGTATAGCACTGAATACACCACCTCCACGGGGCCTTACAATTCCGCTAAAGAGAAAACTCCGCGACAATGAAAAGGTCAACAGTAAATAAATGCATTCATTGTTCTGTTTTGCTAATAAATAGTTATTATTTGATTGCTACTGACGTCTGTTTATGGACAATCCGCATGGAAAGAAATATGGCTGTTGTTGTAGAATACGGTGGGCCGATCAATTATTTCTAAATCTGGAATAGCAATTCTACCCAACTATAGAGGAACATGGTTAGAGGGACGTATCAGTACACGGCCAGACAAATGTGGAGCCTGGGAAGGATGAAGTACTATAGACAAAGAGGGAACGATGGATACTAGATAGATGGAGATAGATAGATAGTTAGATAGATAGATAGATGATAGATAGATAGATAGATAAAGATAGATAGATAGATAGATAGATAGATAGATAGATAGATAGATAGATAGATAGATAATAGATAGAAAGATAGATAGAAAGATAGATAGGAAATAGATAGAAAATAAATAAATAGATAGATGATAGATACATTGATAGATAGATAGATGATAGATAGATAGATAGATAGATAGATAGATAGATAGATAGATAGATAGATAGATAGGAAATAGGTGTACCATCACAAAGCCTTGCTACACAGAGAAGCAACAGAAAAACAAAGCACCCTGCAACAAGTCACCCAAACCCAGCCTGCCCAAGCCACCAACCAATATAGCCTGACAAAGGGCGAAATCCAGAGGACGATACACAAGTACAAAGAGGAGAATATTAGCGTCTGGAGTAACGACATAAGAACATCCCAGAAGCTGACAGTATACCAGAGCCTGCAGAGGGAGTACAAGCTGGCCCCATATCTGGAGAAACTCCCCAATGCAAAAGACTGACAGATCCTGAGCCGATACAGACTGAGCGCCCACAGCCTGCTCATTGAATCCGGGCGTCACCGACAGAGGTACATGCCCAGGGAGAACAGACTGTGCCAGCAGTGTGATCAGGAGGTCGTGGAGAATGAGTCTTAGTTCCTGCTGCGGTGCCCCAAATACTCAGCGGTAAGGGACGCCCACTTCAGGAGACTGTCAGATCTCTGCCCAGACTTCACCTCCATGGAGGAGGAAGAAAGACTCTCCATACTGCTGGGGAAAAAGGAGAACACAGCGGCCATAGCAGCACAATATATTACTGCCTGCCATAGACTGAGAGGAGCCTGATATACCATGGACTCCTATACCCCCACCCTGGATATGTCCCCATCCCCCAACCCTACCCAATTATTTCCCACTTGCTTTGGCAATGCTAAAATGTATTTAGTCCTGACAATAAAGCTGATTTGATTTGATAGATAGATAGATAGATAGATAGATAGATAGATAGATAGATAGATAGAATATAGATAGAAAATAGATAGATAGATAGATAGATAGATAATAGATACATAAATAGTAGATAGATAGATAGATAGATAGATGGATAGATAGATAGATAGATAGATAGATAGATAGATAATAGATAGATAGATAGATAGATAGATAGATAGATGATAGATAGATAGATAGATAGATAGATAGATAGATAGATAGATAATAGATAGATAGATAGATAGATAGATAGATAGATAGATAGATAGATAGATAGATAGATAGATGTGGATCTGTTCCTTTCCTGTCCGTTTTCTGCCAAATCCAGCACTTTGGTTATTCTTGTTGTTTCAGTTCTTCACCAGAAATGTCATTAGACTCAATTAGAATTCAATGCTAAGGGGTATGGAGGAGAATAAAGGAGCTGGATGTCTTCACTGCAGTAAAGTTTATGTATCACAAGACAATGGCATTCTATAGGAACTCAGAGAACTGCTTTTAAGTCTTACCACAAGCAGGCCACGACAAACTTTTATCTATGTATCTGCTGTATCCGGTATAGAAAGGTACAATACAAGAAGCAGGGGCTTAATAAACCTGCAGTTCAGGAAGTCTCACAAGAGGCAATATAACAAAGTGGTCCTCAAGTCAGTCATTTATACTCCTGAAATTGGGAAGCAGCTGAGTGCTCCGTGTCACTTCATTCTGAAACAATAGAGACCTATTGGGACTTGGAGACAAAGATGAAAGCTGTCATTGGAGATCAGCCTAAGACCCATACGCCCGTTTCTCCAGTGTAGCTATACTCCGCCGAGACCTTATTTTTAGCAGGTACCATTTGAAAGCTTAGTAATATGACTTTCCATTGATCTTTAGGTGAATTCTGTTCTTTCTGAACCCTTTCACTACACAAAGAACCATATCTATCTCTATCAATGTACCCAGATGTATCTTCTGTCTGTCTAATCTATCTACCTATTATCTATCTATCTCTATCTATCTATTATCTATCTATCTATCTATCTATCTATCTATCTATCTATCTATCAATCTATCTATTATCTATCTATCTATCTATCTATCTATCTATCTATCTATCTATCTATCTATCTATCTATTATCTATTATCCATCTATCTATCTATCTATCTCTATCTATCTATCTACTATCTATCTATCTATCTATCTATCTATCTATCTATCTATCTATTATCTATCTATCTATCTATCTATCTATCTATTATCTATCTATCTATCTATCTATCTATCTATCTATCTATCTATCTATCTATCTATCTATTATCTATCTATCTATTATATATCTGTCTATCTATCTATCTATTATCTATCTATTATCTATCTGTCTATCTATCTATCTATCTATCTATCTATCTCTCTATCAATTGATACTTATCTACCTATATATATGTATATATATATATATATTATTTTTTCCTCTTTCTTTCTTTCTTTCTTTTTTTTTTATCAGTCTGTCTATCCCCATCATTTATTATCTATCTATATTTTTTATTTTTCTCTTTCTTTCTTGTTTAATTATTTTTGATAGATTGTTCACTGTCTATCTATTTATCTATCTAACCGCGCGGTTCCGAATATATCGTATACTGACATTGTGAATGTAACCCACTTCACTTCTGGGACCTGCAGTGGTAAAACCATTGGGATTACGTATTGGAACTTTTTTACTATCTACTGTATCTATCTATCTATCTATCTATCTATCATCTATCTCTCTCTTTTCTTAATGATTTTTCAATAACATAGAAACTGGGCAGAGGTGAGGTTTATGGAAGAATAGCCTGGTAGAAACCACCACTATCCAGGATTAATGCTTATTAAAAAATTCCCCAAATACCTGTGTGGTCCCAGTGCTGTTGGGAATAAGGTACTTTGAACAACTGGGTGACAAGCAGAGCGCTCTGGTATCCTACATTTTGTTATGTCTTCTCTAAAGCAACCCTGCAAACCTCTACATTCGTAGTCACCATACATAATGGAGGACACGGGTCATGTCCATGGGGGGTTTCTCCACAGGTAATGAATGACCACTGATTGAAGATTTATTGAGATTGATCGCGCTTGTTTAGCATTATTTACATCAAGCAACTACTGGTTCTATATGTGACCGAATGATCATTAGCGTGATAGCTCGGGGACACGCAGTTTCAATATTGTTGGCAGTACATGGACTGACAACAGATGGTTTTTATGCTCATATAAAAATGTGATCAGTTGTTTTATCCCATTCAAGTGAACAAGATGAAGCTGCATGCATGCAGGTAAGCACTAAAGGGTCCTCAATGCTCATATGTCATGGTTAGGGATGAGCGAACCCGAACTGCAAAGTTTGGGTTCATACCGAACTTTGAGAGTTCAGGTACCCGAGCCCGGAATTTGTCACTGAAAGTCCACGCTCTGTGTTCGAGTGATTTTGTTATTTTCCATTATGACATGGTTATATCGGAAAATAATAGCATTCTTAAGACAGAATGCAAAACAATATGGCCATTTAAGGGTTAAAAAAAACAACTTACCTCATCCACTCGATCAGGCTGCAGCAGCTTCTTCTATCTTCACTGAACAGGACCTGCCAAAGTACCTGCTATGTGTGCGATGACATCACCGCACTCTCCCACGTGGTGATGTCATCAGGTCCTGGCAGGTCCTGTTCAGTGAAGATAGAAGAAGCGATAAAAAGAAAAAGAAAACAAAACGAGCGGCACTCACCGTTGATAGGCAGGTAACTTTATTCCATGGCAGGAGGGGGGTGCAAGGGTTGCAGATACAGCAGCAAATAAGCAACAGCCGTTTCGCGCGTGTATGCGCTTCTTCTGGCTTTCCAACACTGAAGAGGTCACGGCACCTTCTTATAGTGCACAGGAAGCCGCATCATCACAGTAATATGCTTAATTACTAAGTAATCAACACCTGGCCTCTCAAAAGGGAGGGCAGGGATTACAGTCAGGCGGGACCTCTTCAATGATGTAAGGTGCATATGTGAACATACATAAACCAATAAGAACAAATCAAAATACGAAAATACAATAAGCAAGAGTGGTTCATTACAAAAATACGCTCATATCTATTTTTTCATTTAGTCCCAGCGGACCCAATGCATCCGTGCGTAGGATCCATATAGTTTCTCTTCTCAGAAGCTCCCTTTCTCTGTCACCACCTCTTTCAGTGCGGTTAACTACTTCAAGGCCAGCAAAAGTCAGCACATTGGGATTTCCACTATGTGCCTTATTCACATGATCTATTAACCGCGGAACACCCTTTCCTGTTTTTAAGGAGTTTAGGTGTTCGCGGAATCTTTCAAATAAGCAGCGGATAGTTTTTCCGATGTAGAAGCGTCCGCATCTACATAAAATTATATAAACCACAAATTTGCTGCGGCAGGTAATAAGTGGAAAAACCCTATGTTCTATCCCTGCAACAGAGATCACTTGTAGTTGGGAATTGAAGCTGCAGAAGGAACAGTTTCTGCAACTCCTATTCCCTTTTGGTCTCTGTTCAGACAGCCATGTGAGACGTTTTTTCCTGAAATGGCTAGTTACCACTTGATCGCGTATAGTATGGCATCTTCTAAACGCTATCACTGGTTTCATATCTTTCAATTGTTTTAGGGAATCGTCCCTCACTAGGATACTCCAATTTTTCTTTATGACCTGTTTTATCTTATCGGCCATAGGACTGAATTTAAAGGAAAAGGCGAAGGGTGGGGGCCCTTTTATTGAGGGTTTACCCTCCCTTACTTCTGTCTGATGTACTTGTGACGCTTTTGTCATAGCTTGATTCAACAAGTCTGGGGGATACCCTCTACGTCTCAGCCTAGCGCGCAGATCCTGCGCCTGTTTATCATAACTCATTGAGGTGGTATTTATACGTGCAAGTCTTCCCGACAACTCTTCTATGGACATGAGCCCTTTAGACAGGGCACTAGAAGGGGAAGAGGGAATAGTAAGAAACAAAAACAAAAATATAGGGAAGCAAGGTTACAAACGCAAACAGGTATCCTGGAAACGATAGAGGAGGAACCTGTCAGTGAGGAGACCCTGGTGGTTAATTTGTCCGGGATCGAATTGCCCCGGGACTGTGAACGCGTGCTCAATAAGGGCCTCAATTACAGTCTCACGGAACAGTTCGATCCAGTACAATTCGAGATAGACCTATTTAAAGCCACCAGAAAACTTAACCTTAAAAGAATATATGAGAACCCTATAGCTCCCAAAATACCTCCTATCCACCTTGAAGGGGAACGACCTATGAGTATCGGCCCTCTAGGTTTCAGCATCAATGCTAACTTTAGCGATGAAGAAATCTCTTGCCTTGAGGCCTTGACAGATTCCGTGTTGAGGGATCAGGCACAGGATATTGAATGCCCTGCGTTTACAGGGGGCATTCGCTCCACCTATTGTCCCCCCTTGCCCGCCGGCTCTAGCATTGACCTCTTCCAGCAAAGAGTGTTGGAAGAGGTTAAGGCTTTGGTATATCCCCGTGCTGAAAATAATCTCACAGATGCAGAGAAAAAAGCCTTAAAGTGGCTGAAAAACAGAGAGGATCTAGTGGTGAAGCCGGCGGACAAGGGGGGTAATATAGTGATACTGAGCAAGTCTTACTATGTTTCCGAAGCACTTAGACAATTGGATGACAGACAGGTGTATGAGAAATTGTGTACTGATCCCACTTGGAAAATCCAAAATATTCTGCGCAGTTTTTTACATACATACGTAGAGAAAAATGTAGTACCACGCCAGCAGGCAGAAAAACTGCTTCCGATTTTTCCGAGACGGCCCACCTGGTATTTTTTGCCTAAAATACACAAGTCACTGACCCAGCCCCCTGGGCGACCTATTGTCTCCGGGACTGGGTCAGTGACCGAACCGGTGTCCAGGTACATAGACTGGCTGTTGAGACCTATCGTTAAGATGATACCCTCACATTTGAGGGACACGTCGGACCTCCTCCGGTCACTGACCGATATTCAGTGGCAGGAGGAGTTCCGACTCGTGTCCCTCGATGTGGAGAGTCTCTATACCCGGATCCCTCAGGATAAGGGCATTGAGGCAGTGATGGAAGTCCTACAGAACACAGATAGAAGTGAGGACTTCAAGATGTTCATCACGGAAGGCCTGAAACTAATTCTCACTAACAATGCCTTTATGTTCGGAGATTCCTGGTATAAACAAAGGGTCGGTACCGCGATGGGGACCCCAGTGGCGTGTACTTTTGCCAATCTGTACCTGGCCCGGTTCGAAGACCGTTTTGTGTACTCGAGTTTTAATCCATTTCTGAAATATATGCATGCCTATTACAGATTCGTGGATGATGTTTTCATCATATGGTCCAGCGACGAGGCACATTTCCGGGCTTTCGTGGATTACTTGAATACACAGAATGACATGAACATGCGATTTACTTACCAGTTTGGGGGCAATAAAATCGAGTTTCTGGATGTAGTGGTATCAGTGGTGGAGGGGGAGTTGGTGACGGAAGGTTTTCGCAAGCCGACCGCCGCCAACTCCCTCCTCCATTTCTCCAGCTATCACCCAAGCACAGTAAAACAATCAGTGCCATATGGCCAATTCAGAAGACTTGCACGTATAAATACCACCTCAATGAGTTATGATAAACAGGCGCAGGATCTGCGCGCTAGGCTGAGACGTAGAGGGTATCCCCCAGACTTGTTGAATCAAGCTATGACAAAAGCGTCACAAGTACATCAGACAGAAGTAAGGGAGGGTAAACCCTCAATAAAAGGGCCCCCACCCTTCGCCTTTTCCTTTAAATTCAGTCCTATGGCCGATAAGATAAAACAGGTCATAAAGAAAAATTGGAGTATCCTAGTGAGGGACGATTCCCTAAAACAATTGAAAGATATGAAACCAGTGATAGCGTTTAGAAGATGCCATACTATACGCGATCAAGTGGTAACTAGCCATTTCAGGAAAAAACGTCTCACATGGCTGTCTGAACAGAGACCAAAAGGGAATAGGAGTTGCAGAAACTGTTCCTTCTGCAGCTTCAATTCCCAACTACAAGTGATCTCTTTTGCAGGGATAGAACATAGGGTTTTTCCACTTATTACCTGCCGCAGCAAATTTGTGGTTTATATAATTTTATGTAGATGCGGACGCTTCTACATCGGAAAAACTATCCGCTGCTTATTTGAAAGATTCCGCGAACACCTAAACTCCTTAAAAACAGGAAAGGGTGTTCCGCGGTTAATAGATCATGTGAATAAGGCACATAGTGGAAATCCCAATGTGCTGACTTTTGCTGGCCTTGAAGTAGTTAACCGCACTGAAAGAGGTGGTGACAGAGAAAGGGAGCTTCTGAGAAGAGAAACTATATGGATCCTACGCACGGATGCATTGGGTCCGCTGGGACTAAATGAAAAAATAGATATGAGCGTATTTTTGTAATGAACCACTCTTGCTTATTGTATTTTCGTATTTTGATTTGTTCTTATTGGTTAATGTATGTTCACATATGCACCTTACATCATTGAAGAGGTCCCGCCTGACTGTAATCCCTGCCCTCCCTTTTGAGAGGCCAGGTGTTGATTACTTAGTAATTAAGCATATTACTGTGATGATGCGGCTTCCTGTGCACTATAAGAAGGTGCCGTGACCTCTTCAGTGTTGGAAAGCCAGAAGAAGCGCATACACGCGCAAAACGGCTGTTGCTTATTTGCTGCTGTATCTGCAACCCTTGCACCCCCCTCCTGCCATGGAATAAAGTTACCTGCCTATCAACGGTGAGTGCCGCTCGTTTTGTTTTCTTTTTCTTTTTATCACATATGCTCACTGCAGCTACAAGCTGAGCACCTCCGTGAGGCACCACTCCTCGGCAGTCGCATCCTGATAATTTTAGGTTTGGTGTAGTGCCACTGGTTATCTGCTCTACATTTTACATGAAGATAGAAGAAGCTGCTGCACCAAGATTGAGTGGATGAGGTGAGTTATTGTTTTTTAACCCCTAAATGGCCATATTGTTTTGCATTCTGTCTTAAGGATGCTATTATTTTCCGATATAACCATGCTATAATGGAAAATAATAAAGTGAATTTCGGTTCCTCATTGACTTCAATGGATTTCGGGGTCAAGTTTGGGTCAAGTTCAGATCCCGAACCGGAACTTTGACCTGAAGTTCTTCCAAACCCGGCGAACCCGAACTTCCACGAGTTCGCTCATCCCTAGTCATGACCCCTGTTCTGAAAGTTGGACCCCCAACAATCCGGTGTTGATGGCCTATACCGGGAATAGGTTGTCAATAATCCGAAACAAAAAGACAGCATTCAGGGAGCAAAATAATGTGAGTTTAAAACAAATTTGGAAAGTGTGTATGGAACCCATAAAACAAAACATAATAGTCGTGAATATAAAAACTGGAACTATAGGTACTGTGTACTAGTCATAATCCATTAATCCATTCACATGTGGTATTGTTCTAGCCTGAAGAAGGCTTCTGCTGGGGAAGATTGTTAATTTGTTTTGTTATTGTCTTGCTACGAGAGATTAGGACACCCTGGTGGCTTCGACACCCTTGATGTTTTTTTCCCCCCTACTCCTTGGCTCAGCTTATTTTGTTTTCCCCATATGTGGCATTGATTTTACCCTTAAGCTTCTCATTCGTTGTGTCCATATAAATAAACAAGAAATTATCGAACATGGTGATTTACTTGTGTTGCAGTTTTTTAAAGGTTATATGCACAGATTTAATAAAAAAAATATTCCTCCTGTGTATTTGGCTTGACTTAAAGGTTTTCCAATAAAACCGGGAGCTTGCTACATAAATGAGATGATGGTCCAGTGGAATTTAATGTATAATACCACATAATTCTCTGCATTTTATGAGAAAAGAGAAAAGATTCACAATCGGAGACATCTAATTTCTTGAAACATCACTTTAAAGACCTGTTGAGGCAGTGTGGGGCAATTACGTTGTCAGAGATGTTCTTACGATATGATATAGAGAGATTCTTATAATCAGGAAATTTCTCTGAGAAATTGGAAGATTATAATCACAGTTCAAGGACAGAGTTAAACCATGCTAATAAATTAAGGTGGTATTCACCCTTAACCCTCTGTACAATAATCTGGACTTCATTGCAGGGGAACCACCAGGCTGCTATATCTTGAAATAGTCTCTGTATAGTTGGTAGCCAATTCACGACAGTCAACAGCCACTAGTGCAGGACACCGATGGTTCAAAGAATCATAAGGCTAGGCCAAGGTCAGGGCAGAGAGAGAAAGGTCAATATCCATTTAAAGGGGTAGAAGTCAGGACATGGGCAGAATTCAGCACACCTTAGCAGGATACTAGCAGGTTAGGAAGCTATGGCTCAGAACTAGTGTTGAGAGAATCCAGCTTTGAATAATAGTTCTGAAGTCAATTCGTTCAAACACTACATTTTAATGTTGTACGGAGACCTGTCTCCACACAGCATTAAAATGTATTGCCTCCGTGGAGGCTAAATTTGTTTCACCCGAAGTTGTGGGAGACTTGAATAAATGAATTCGGTATTCATTTCTACATCTTTAAAAACATTTAAAATTAGGAATTTGAAGTCGGTTTGGTATTGAGGTACCAGCTGGTACCAAACCCGACTTTGGATTGCTAATTTTAAATGTTTTCATAGATGTAGAAATTAATACCGAATTCATACACCAAAGTCTTGTACGACATTGGGTGAAACAAATTTTGCCTCAAAGGAGGCAATACATTTTAATTCTGCACGGAGACAGTTCTCCGTACAACATTAAAATAAAGTGCTTGAACTAAACGACTTCGGATCTATGATCCAAATCTCAATTCACTCGAGCCTATTTAAAACCTTCCCAACAGAAAGGTGCCTTAAGTACCCAGAGTAGCAAGCTATTGGCTAGTGCAGACTAGGGTGCAAGTGTCCTGGCCCTTTAAGAGCTACCCAATGGGTAGAAAAAGAGGGAGGCTTTGCTGGCAAGAAGCAGGCTGCGTAGAGTGACGGAGCAACCCTGGCCGCTGAACTTGCTGAGAAGAAAGGGAGAATGAACGGTGAGTCTGTTCCACCAGGACATAGACCAGAAGAGGCGAGCAGACAGAAGATATCTACAATGTCCATTGAGGTTACTGGTATAGGGTCTTTAGGAGCTCAAGCACAAAGAGAGTGAGAGACCCAGTCAGTTTTATCTCCTTTATAGCTATGCCACTATGCACATGAAGAACAGGAGCCACATTATGAAGACGAGCACACAGATTATGATGATCTTACAAATCCTGACACTGTTTCCAAAGAGTCATGTCCTGGGCAATGGCTGGAATACACAGTTGGAGTCCTGTTTTAAAGTCGACCATGCACATGATGTAACTGTTGAGATTGGACAGCCAGACATCTCTGGCTGTGGCTTATCTCCCTGAGAACAAAAGGATCTGTCATCGGGGGGAGAGCAACATAAGATGGTCAGCTGATCCAGCTGAAATGAACAGGTTCAGTGGGCATACATCACATTTTTGTGGCCTGCTTAAAGTGAGTCTATCAGCAGTTTTGACTGTGCTGAACTGCTGACATCACTAAGTAGGGTCTGGGCAGAGCAGGTCCAACATAAATTTGGGGATCTTTTATCAGGAGGAGTAGGAACATGAACTTTTATTCTGTCAGGTTCTGCTCCTGCAAGTGCCCTGGAAGAAGTGCTTCACTGTCTCTTCCCTCTGCTCAGAGTGATATCTGTAGTGGGCTCCTGGTTTAATGCTACAGCTGTAACTCAGAGCAGAGGGAAGAGGTTGAGAAGCAACTCAATGCAGAAAGTAGAGAAGACTTCACAGTGGAGAAATGAATATCCTCTTAGGGTATGTTCACAAAAAATTCCTCCTCACACATCTAAATCCTTACAGAATCTGCACCAATACTTGTGAATGTATGCAGAATTTAATACCCCATATAAATGGTTTAGAACAAAAAAGTTCAGAATAATGGATGTGCTTTGAATTTTAAAATCCACAACCTATACATTATTGCTATGGCTTTTGCAATAAAAAAGCCATGGATTACAACTGAGTTAATGTACAGATCTGCTAAACAATCTGCAGCAGAAGACTTTTGGCTGGGTTAGTCTCATTGACTTGTAGGAGGTCAAATCATCCACCTAGACTGGAAGGGGCTGTGTCACTAAGGAGCCTTGCCTTTTGTGCATAATGGGAATGGCTGGATGTGCACCCTTCCAGGCCAGAAGCTTGTATAGAAATGGTCCATCCAAATGGTCCAACCCCTTCTGACATACAGTTGCAAGAAAAAGTATGTGAACCCTTCAGAATGATATGGATTTCTGCACAAATTGGTCATAAAATGTTATCTGATCTTCATCTAAGTCACAACAATAGACAATCACAGTCTGCTTAAACTAATAACACACAAAGAATTAAATGTTACCATGTTTTTATTGAACACACCATGTAAACATTCACAGTGCAGGTGGAAAAAGTATGTGAACCCTTGGATTTAATAACTGGTTGAACCTCCTTCGGCAGCAATAACTTCAACCAAACGTTTGTGAACTATGCCCTTTAACGATCTTTGGGAAAGTGGAGCGGAATCGATAGCAAAAACAGGTATATCCTTTTCCAAAGTGCATATCTGGAAACCATGCGTTGTTGCAAATTGATTATCAATGAGATTGACAGCTGCTCCACTATCTACAAAAATCTCACAAACAATGTTCTTGCTGTCTAGCGCCACCCTGGCAGGAAGGAGAAAACGGGAACTACAAGCAAACGGCAAACCTTCAATTTCCGCATCAACCTTGCCAATAGTAGCAAATGGAAAGTTTTTAGAGTTTTTTTTGTTTTGCTTTGTTTTTATTACCCTCAGAAAACTTCATGAATCTCCTAGAGGGGCAAACATTAGCTAAACGATTTATACCCCCACAGCAGAAACAAACCCTCCTCTGAGAGCTGAATCCTCTACTATCAGAGGCAAGCAAACCCAGCTGGATGGCCTCCTCCTCAGAGGGGATTGAGACAGACTGAGACCCCTGCGTACTAAATGAGACAGCCCCACTGTCCTTGGGCTGAATATGACAGGAAAGAGTAGTTTCCTCTCTCTCTCTAAGACGCCTGTCAATACGAACAGCTAGAGACATGGCTGACTCTAAGGACGCTGGTCTGTCATGAAAAGCGAATGCATCTTTCAATCTTTCCGAAAGACCATGGCAAAATTTACTTCGGAGTGCAGCATCATTCCAACCAGTATCAGCTGCCCATCTCCGAAATTCAGAACAATATATCTCTGTTTACCCTGGCATAAAAATCGCAGTTTAGATTCAGCCAGAGCAATACGATCCGGGTCATCATATATCTGCCCCAGGGCTACAAAAAATTCATCCACCGATCGGAGTGGCCGTGCCCCCACTGGCAGGTCCAAGACTGAGCATTATCCCTGAGCAGCGAGATGATCCCCACCCTCTGCTCCTCATCACCAGAGGAATGGGGAAGTAGGCAAAAATGGAGTTTGCAAGCCTCTCTAAAGTGAACAAAATTCTCACTACCCCCGGAGAACGTATCCGGAAGCGAGATCTTAGGCTCGGAACAAACTCCATGAACGCCAGCAGAACCGGTCACCTGAAACTGAGACACAGTTTTACGGAGATTTGCTACCTCCAGTGAAAGACCTTGCATGCGGTCAATCAAGGCTGAAACCGGATCCATGCCTAAGACGGTTATGGCGGTTTATAATGTCATGGATGAGATTTACAGATAGATGGAACTTATAAATAAACGAGCGACTGGCTTGATCCCAAACTAAGGAGCTATTAGGTGAGCCCCTTAAAACCCTAAGAGCTCTCCCTGACTGCTATGCACATACAAGGGTCTCGATGGTAGACGATTGCATGCCCACGTACCTAAGCCTGTGTGACACCTGAAAACCCTATCATAGTGAGAGGACACGACCACCGGCTCCCTGCAATTAATACGGAGGGAGTCAGGGTCACCTAGAATCAAGCCAGCAAGCAAACACAATAAAGTAAAGGACTTATCTGAGCAAACAGCAGACGCAGCCTCCAGCAGTGAACACTTCATCCAGGAAGTAGTATAAACCGCAAAGTGAGGCAGTATGGGAGGGAATATAACGGAAGACGATTATGTCTAAATAAGTGACACCTGGCAGAAGGAAAGGAGATGAGAAAGTGAAACCAAAACAAAGAACATCATACAAGAGGTAGAGAAGAACGTCTGCCAGACCTTCTCACAGAAGTGGCGGTGACAGTATCTCTAGTAGCTTTCAGTGTAACTTTTGTCTCTTTACCTTGAGGAGCTCAACAAAGTAAGGGCCCATTCACACAACCACATGGTAGCCATGGCAGTGTTTTGGACCGCAATATACGACAAAGGATAGGACATGTCCTATCTTTTGCAGTGCTGAGGCACAAATTGGAAGCCCACAAAAACACTTGGAAGCCTTTCCATGGGCTTTTGGGTCTGTGCCTCCACACTGCAAAAATAGGACATGTCTTATCTTTTGCTTTATCTTACAGATAAAAAACTTACTGAAGTCAATGGGTCTGCACCACAATACAGAGTTTGTTCTGGTTCTGATCAATGATCAGGTAGGTTGATACACTGCTCCAAATTAGATAGATAGATACGTGCATGCACGGTGAGAGAAATAACACTGACACTCTAGATAAGGTCAAAGCCTAACTCTAATTTATTAGGTGGGGGCTTCACATTAGATACCCTCCATATTAGTGGGAGGAGTGGGCTCACAAGATTGGTCTTTTAGCAAGAAGGAATGTAAACAGGAAATAAGTTTAAGGCATATGTATGATAGACAGTTTCAAGTCTTTACTGCAAATAGTCTCAATCATAGAATGCATACTGGGGGTTGTCGCTCGCACAGACACCATTTTGTAAGTGACAAGAGAGTGTCCATTATATTCCATAACAGTCCCCCCTTGGATTCTTGATTGTAGAACTTTCCCTGACTAGTGAACCCCTGGGAATACCATTCGCAATCCTTTTCACCCACAGTGGCGACAACCTACCCCTTTTGGGTAGACTCCCAGTTAATCGGACTTATGATAGTACCCTGGGATTCATCTTTCCCTATCTCGGTACGGCATCATAATTGGTGGGGGAACTTATGTGGAATTCTTTGGTTTCCATTTCTTCTTTACCATATAGCAGCACGATGGGCTGTTCAGTAGTTGAAATCACAATCTTTTCACATATTTTTCGGACACAGGATACAATGCAACATGGCACTACTGACATTAAAACTAGCATCAAGACTATCATCATACCTATCTGGGTGAGGAAGTATTTCCAATTTCTGAACCATCCAAAGTACTCATCCCATGGGTCTGTTATCCCTAAGTTGCGTTTTAGTTCCTCTGAGAGGTTAGTAAGCTTGTTTATTGCTTCAGTTACCTTCCCTTTGGGGCCAGTGTTATCTGGGATGTAGGTGGAGCAAGTTTCCCCAATCATTTTACAAAATTCCCCGGTCTCAGCTAGGATCATATCTAGGGCCATCCTGTTCTGAAAGGCCACAGCAGAAGTAGCCTCTAACTGCTCTGCAATTCTTTTTAGGGCATCACGGGTGTAGTTTACAAATCTTTGCTGATTATAATATATGTAGTTTATCCAGTTGACGCTCTTGTTGATTGTCACAATTGAGAGTAGGGATTCAAATCCAGCTGCCACCTGATCTCTGGCCTTAAACTCTTTGGGGACCCCCCTTGGGACTCCTATTGTGTCTATATACACATGTGGGTCAAAGCTCCCCTGTGGGGAGGCCTCCCTTTTTGACCTCCCTAAATAGGTTTTTTGAGTATACCCTCTAACTGTGTAATCTTCTAGTATGTGAAGGGGCATTATGGCTTTTGCTAGGGCACATTCACCGGACCAATTGCCTTCTAACCTAGTTCTTATTTTTCCATCTCCACAGATCCAATAGATGTCCCCCAAAGATACCCTCTGATTCTGTGTTTCAGTAAACAGGTTGCTGCAGGATGAGCAGTACCCCTCTGTGAAGTTGCCCAAGAATCTCTGACTGCCAGGGGTGAAGTAACAGGTGTACAGTAGTTATCACGGTATATGGTTATTCCTTCACCTGGCTTGGGGGTTTTTACTACCAGGGGGTATTTTCTCTTCCACTTTTTACAGGCAGTGTCATTCATGCTAGTGTTGGTATATAGGCTGAGGAAGCAGCTTTTAGTCTCAGGCAGATGCCCCCCCGCATATGTAACATATGTAACAGTTTGTCTTATTGTGTGTGTCAGCATTGTATTTCATCCATTCTAACCACAGGTTGGTGTCAGAAAATCCTGGCGGCCATAGTATCTTCAAAGGGGTCTGCTATGGCTGTCATCTGCCTAAGCGAGGTAGTGTAGGGTTTGGACGGACACTTCTCTATCTTTGTGAGGTTATGTAGGTCTTTCAGGTTGAACATGACCATGTCCCCAGCAGTTACCCCCATCCAGGTGCCTATAAGGTATGTCCCTGCATCATTGGGGCTGGGGTTTTCTATTGTGAGGGTAAGTGGCATGTTGGAGCCTGTCTTTCCACTTGGGTGGCATCTTCCACTCTTAAACAGTGTCATGCAGGTAAGCAAGGATTTACCCATTTTGTCTTTTTTTTCTCGGGCACTCTGAGGTCTGTATCCCCATGGGTCACCCCTGTTCCACCCAACTGCTCCCCACGAGTTACACTGTTCCCCATACTGGTTATCAGTGACACAGATGTATGTGGATCTATGGCTGCCCGTTTTGTACATGCTACATTGCCATGCTGGCATTGGGCACAATACTAGACTGCAGTAATCAAATTTGAAGGTAGCTACGTAAGTGCTGGAGTAATTAAACCAGAAAGTGGTCAATATGTAGCCATCCTTCTCTTTTTGTTGGGTGATGGCCACTTGTCCTCCTGTCTTTGGAAGATTCTGTGTATATGTGACCGTGTAGGTGTAGACAAAAAGTAGCAGAGCGATAACTGTTGCAACAGGCATCATGCATGTTCAGCGGTGTTTCCCTCGATATCTGGAGCTGGCATCGTATTCTTTTGCAATGTGATGCGTGGATCCAGTTAGGTCTCCCCTCGAGTTTTACAGAAGTTGGGGTGGTCAGCAGCACCTGGTAAGGTCCCTCGTATCGTGGTTAGAGGGTGCTTCTGATATGCTTTTTGACCACCACCCACTCTCCAGGTTTCAGAGTGTGGCTTCCTTCTAGGGAGTTAGGATCTGGAATGGAAGAGAAAACTTGAGCTATCACATATTTGGCAACAGATTCATAAAGCATTTGCAACTGTTGCGGGAAATACTGTCCCATCCTTGGCCCTGTCCCAAATAGGATCTCGTATGGTGTCAGTTTGTGTGGAGGCCTTGGTGTGTGCCTAACTGAAAAGAGTGCTATAGGTGAACCCAATTGAGCCCTGTCTCCCTGGTCATCTTCAACATTTTTGACTTCAATACCTCGTTCAATCTTTCAACTTTGCCGCTGCTTTGGGGCCTGTAGGGGGTGTGATACGCCAGGTGCGACCCTACCATTTTCCAGACTTCTTGGGTTAATCTGGCAGTGAATGCTGGGCCCTGATCACTCTCAATGACCTCAGGTACTCCGAACCTACAGACAAGCTCCTGCATCAGTTTTTTTAGCAGTAGTAGTTGCTGTCTGGTTTCAGACGGGGTAGGCTTCTGGCCACCCAGAGAACAAGTCTATCACTACCAGCACATATTGAAACCCTTTTCACAATTGCAATATGGTTCCAGTCTGTAGAAATCCAGGTTTCTCATTTACTACACTACTGCAAACAAAGGTGATGGTGGCTGACTGTCAAAGACAGGACATCTGGTGGATGGGCAGGACATGTATTGGGCTCCATGACACCAAATTTCTATCTACTAAGCACCTGGAAATGGTCTGGGTAGACACAGAGGTGTATAATGAAGGTGCCACTTCTGTCTGGATTTTGGACAAGGAAACTGTGGGAGCTGCTCATGCTTGTCGACGGAACAAACAATCTTCCCTACTGATGGTTTCTCTGGCCCATCTGAAGTCTGTTTGCCATGTCTACGTGGCCTCATACTGCTTCTAAAACCTCCTACGTGCCCCCTCAAAGTCTGTCAACCGGGCAAAATGTCTTTGAGTGTGTCATAAAAGCATGTCTAACAATCAACAATCCCTCACCATGAGGTACACTACCCAAAAGTAGTATCTGAGAGCATTTTTAAAGGGCAGCAACAGAAGCACTGTTATGCCTTTTATGACAAGACCCAGTGTCTAATCAGATCACACCTGTAGTCATTACATATCTGCTTGAGACATAACTGTACGTCATGTTTTGCAGCAGTCCATAGTTTCTATCTGGGTGTGTTATTTAATTTTTTTGTCAATTAGTGTACATTTTGTATTATTATTTTGTATTATTATTATTATTATTATTATTATTATTATTATTATTATTATTATTTTCTAATATTACTATATTCCCAGTGGATTTCTACATTTAAAATGCATGCATAACACAGAAGAGAATAGACTCTAATATATTATTCTCTTGTATTCCAGCTACTTCACATTCCAGTAAGGAACATGCTGATATAAATTGTCTGCTACTGCTACATGAAAATATTTGAAGTAGAGAAGCCTGATTGTACTGCAGGTTTTTTCTCTTGTCCTTGCAGATAAACTGAAAGTGAATTAGAAGAAGATCATCGTTACTCTGGTTTCTATGTCTTCGAGACAAATAAAACCCATTGCTTGAATTCTGCACTGCTTAGTATTACCTCACTATCAGCATTAGAATAGTAAATACGAAGAGAAAGGATTAGAACAATATTACAACTTCTGCGGATATAACCTCAGTATAAAGATGCACAAATATAGAAGAGGCTTACTGCATGGTGCAGAAGTGACGGGTGACAATTAGATTTAGGTGGTAGTTACAATTAAAGTGTACCTTATAGGAACATATCAAAGCTTTTGATTGGCTGAGGTCTGAATGTTGCCTGAGACGCCTAATGATTTCTAAAACGAGGAAACAGAAGCGTTCACATACAGTGTTGCCTCTTCTCGAGCTCAATTTAAAGTGTATGAGCCTATCTCCAGTCCATCTACATCAGCGAAAGGAGACGGAGCTCTGTGTGACCAATACTTTCCCCTCTTCTTAGCAATCAGTGTGGGGGCCTCAGAGCTTGGATCCCCACAGATTCTTAATCCATCGAATTGATTTGCTCATATCTAAACTGAACATTACCTGGTGCAATACTGACCAAGATCCCAAAATGTTTTTTTTTATTTTATTTAACAATTTTTATTGTTTTTGAAGACATCCACCAAAGAGATAAGAGGCATATATCATCTGGTATACAGACATTACAAATGCAATGATAGATCAACATCGGTGATGTCTGAATTACAAAAAAGCAGCATAGGGAGAATATGCATAGTACAGAACAAAAAGGAAAACCTAAACAAAACAAAACAAAGGGGCATGATTTAAAGGAAGCGAGCCACGCTACCACAGATAGGACATATTTGATTATGTGGTCAGTCTGAGACATGATGATAACCATAGATACAGTAAAGGGTCAGTGGAACCCTCTATATTGTTTCCAAGGTGACCAAATGGCCAGAAAAGAGGACCGGGAACGGAGTTCCCAATGGGAGAGTTCTTCTAACCTGTAGATTTGGTCCACTTTTTGGACCCACTTCGCCACATCTGGGACTTCAGGGGAGAGCCAAGAGAATGCTACCAGAAGTCTGGCTGCAGCTAGAAGGATAAGAGAGAGAGATCTCCGCCATTTATTCAAACCCCTGAGTCCCAGGCTGAGGAGAGTTAGGTCTAGGGTACAGGTAAGGGTCATCTGGCATATGTGGTTGCAGGTTTTCACTATTGTGCGCCACCAGTCATTAATGGATTGACACTTCCACCAAATATGAAAAAAGGAGCCTATAGAATGGAAAATAATAGTATTAGTTTTTTCAGATCTGAGTTTTCACGATCACGATCGTGGGGGTGGGGGGCCGCACTGGCCACCAATGATTTTAATACTGGGGAGAGCCCCCACCCACCCCCTAATAAAATCATTGGTGGCCAGTGCGGCCTTCCCTCTCCCCCCCACCCCTAATTAAAATCATTGGTGGCAGTGGCCACAGGTTAACAACCCCCCACCCCCTCATTATTGGTGGCAGCGGAGAGGCAGTTCCGATCGGAGTCCCAGTTTAATCGCTGGGGCTCCGATCGGATACCATGGCAGCCAGGACGCTACTGCAGTCCTGGCTGCCATGGTTACTTAGCACTTTTAGCAGCATTATACTTACGTGCGCTGTCTGTGGCTGGCCGGGCGCTCCTCCTACTGGTAAGTGACAGGTCTGTGCTATAAGCAATGCGCCGCACAGACCTTTCACTTACCAGTAGTGTTGAGCGTGAATATTCGAATAGCGAATATTAATCGTGAATATCGCAACTTCGATAATTCGCGAATATTACAAATATACTGCTATATATTCGTTATATCGAATATTCGTCATTTTTTACTTCTGAACAAATGAGTCATTGGCCCACAAGCAAGAAGCAGGGATAAATCATGACTTTAAATGTTGAAAAAAGACGAATATTCTAAAAAACTAAAAAACTAAACTAAACCCCTTTGGCATACCCCTCCCCAAAAGCGTCCCCGTCACCATGAGTATACCAACAGGCGCATACATACTGGCCCCCTGCTGCCTGGCGGCACCTGACCTCTGACAGGGCACTGTGATCCACACAATTAACCCCTCTGGTGCCGCACCTGAGGGGTTAATTGTGCGGATCACAGCACCCTGTCAGAGGTCGGGTGCCGCCAGGCAGCAGTGCGCCCCCCCACCCCACCCCACTATTAAAATCATTCATGGGCAGTGCGCCCGAACACCCCCCCACCAGAATTACAATCATTGGTGGCAGTGCGCCCTCAATCCCCCCCCCTCCCCAGTATTAATCATTGGTGGCAGTGCGCCCTCAATCCCCCCTCCCTCCCCAGTATTAATCATTGGTGGCAGTGCACCCTCAATCCCTCCTCCCCAGTATTAATCATTGGTGGCAGTGCGCCCTCAATGCCCCCTCCCTCCCCAGTATTAATCATTGCTGGCAGTGTGCCCTCAATCCCCCCTCCCTACCCAGTATTAATCATTGCTGGCAGTGCGCCCCCCCCAATCATTGGTGGCAGTGGCCGTTCCGATCGGAGTCCCAGCAGTGTAATGCTGGGGCTCCGATCGGTTACCATGGCAACCAGGACGCTACTGAAGTCCTATAGAAAGAAAATCCCAGCAAACGTGTCTTCAATCAAGTGTTGTTTTATTTCATCAAATCAATCCTGGACGTTTCGGCTAGCATGCCTTCATCAACAGGTACAAGTATACAGAATGACCAGAAATATATAATGGGATAAACTCCTCCCCATGTGACATCATCACCAACTCACCTTACCTGCACAGGTGGTGGGAGGGGTGAATAACTAACAGAAAAAGGCCCATCAGTAAATCTCTACAGCTGGGTATGTGTCTCAAACTACACTTCACAACAGTATATATATAGACAATCCTCCAAATCAAAAATATATATGCATATCTACCACAAACATTATTTCATATTTCCAGGTATATGAGATCCCTCAACGAATATTTGATGTCTGAAAAATAAAAGTGTATATATAAATAACACTATATCAAATATGCATGATCTCATAATCCCTATTAAGGCCTCTAGGGTGCAGGGTATTCAACGTATGGATCCAATATGCCTCTCTGCGTAATAACAGTTTCTTTAAATCTCCTCCTCTCCTAGGTCTTTTAACCTGTATATATACA
Source organism: Bufo bufo (assembly GCF_905171765.1). Lineage (NCBI taxonomy): Eukaryota > Metazoa > Chordata > Amphibia > Anura > Bufonidae > Bufo > Bufo bufo. The sequence continues at coordinate 122,253,203 of NC_053398.1, forward strand.
CTTTTATTTTTCAGACATCAAATATTCGTTGAGGGATCTCATATACCTGGAAATATGAAATAATGTTTGTGGTAGATATGCATATATATTTTTGATTTGGAGGATTGTCTATATATATACTGTTGTGAAGTGTAGTTTGAGACACATACCCAGCTGTAGAGATTTACTGATGGGCCTTTTTCTGTTAGTTATTAACCCCTCCCACCACCTGTGCAGGTAAGGTGAGTTGGTGATGATGTCACATGGGGAGGAGTTTATCCCATTATATATTTCTGGTCATTCTGTATACTTGTACCTGTTGATGAAGGCATGCTAGCCGAAACGTCCAGGATTGATTTGATGAAATAAAACAACACTTGATTGAAGACACGTTTGCTGGGATTTTCTTTCTATATCCGTGGAGACTTCTTCCTATTCCGTGCAACGTGCAAACTGAGTGCCGACTGTTTCTTTTGTGAGCTACTGAAGTCCTGGCTGCCATGGTCAGTTAGTCAGCATTGTACTTATCTGCGCTGAGGCGGCCGGGCGCTCCTTCTTCTCAAACTCACAGGTCTGTGTGGCACATTGCTATAACCGATCGGAGCCCCAGCATTACACTTCTGGGACTCCGATCGGAACTGCCGCTGCCACCAATGATGGGGGGGGGCGGCACACTGCCAGCAATAAAGCAATGATTAATACTGGGGAGGGAGGGGGGATTGAGGGCGCACTGCCAGCAATGATTATTACGGGGGGGGGCAGGGATTGTCAGCGCACTGCCAGCAATAATGTTTAATACGGAGGGGGGGGATCTGCACTGGCCACCAATGATTGTAATACTGGTGAAGGGGGGTTAGGGCGCACTGCCCATGAATGATTTTAATAGTGGGGGGGCGGGGGGGGGGCGCACTGCTGCCCGGCGGCACCCAACCTCTGACAGGGTGCTGTGATCCGCACAATTAACCCTTCAGGTGCGGCACCTGAGGGGTAAATTGTGCGAATCACAGCCCCCTGTAAGAGATCAGGTGCTGCCAGGCAGCAGAGGGCCGTTATGTCCACAGTTCTCAGTATATTCTAACTTGAAGCGTCCCCATCACTATGGGAACGCCTCTGTGTTAGAATATACTGTCGGATCTAAGTTTTCACGATCTAACTCAAATCCGATGGTATATTCTAACATAGGGGCGTTCCCATGGTGATGGGGACGCTTCAAGTTAAAATACTCCAATCCGATGGTATACTAATATTACCCGAACACCGAACCCGAACCCAAACTTTTACTGAAATGTTTGGGTTTGGGTTCGGGTGCCGAACACCGTAAAATTCAGTATGAACCCGAACTTTACAGTTCGGGTTCGCTCAACCCTACTCAGGGGTCCTGTACCATCTCGTTAAAACTTTGTAGCCATTCTCTTGGATACGTACACATCTAGATATTTTGTGAGAGGTCGAAAAGGTCGTAGTGATCTCCGTGGGAGTCAAAGAAGGACCCAAGTCCCGCTCCCAAAATCCAATTATTGCTGGTTTGACGGGAGATACAGGAGTTTTCAAGTGGCTATATAGAGCTGAGATGACTCTTTTGGGAGGGTGTTTTGCACCAAGTGTTTTGTCAAACCAGGAGGACAGGGACTGCAAAGGGGATGACTTAAGGAGGGAGAGGATTTCTGAGTTAAGGAAACCCTGTAGAAAAGTGAGAGTTATGGGGTTTCATGAACCATCACTGAAATCCGACAGTGATCTAACACATCCTTCGTTATCTAATAATTCTGATAAGGGCGTAGACGAGAGTCTAATTGACCCGTCTCTGTACAGCATTAAAATGTATGGGCTCCGGTAATTTGAAATTAGTTATTACCGAAGTCTTGCTGGACTTTGCATTAAATTTTTAAACTTTACAACCATTTTAAAACAGGAATCTGAAGTTGGCTTTGGTACCAGTGCTTAAGCTGACTTTGGATTTCTGATCCAAGTTTTTAAATGATTTTTAAAGTGACCAGTAATTAACCAGTAACTAGCCTTTCCTTCACTGTGTAGTGTCCCACTAGATAGGCGTGGGCACTACACAAGGGTCAATTGATGTGCGTGTTACTTCTACTCACAAGGGACAGAAATGTTATATTTTATTATGCATTCAATGTATTTTCTAATGTGTTTTTATATGCAATGTTCCCCTGCGTAAATGCTTAGCAGGTCTAGTTGGGTGTAGTTAGACATCCCAGACACTAGAGGGAGATAGGGAGCCCCTAGTATAAATGTTCAGGCCCAGACAGGGAGGGGTTAGTTCAGAGTCAGGAGTCTGTGGATACAGAAGTCAGAAGGCACCAGCCAGATATATGCTGAGGGCCTCCTCCTGACATGCAGCTTGATAGCCCTGGCTGCTAGCTATGACCAGGAGGCTAGTGAGGAACCCTAGCCTGCCTGAAGATCAAGAGAGCCTTAGTTAGCTCAGAAGTCACCCCAGTAGTAGGACAGAACCTCCTGGGAGAAACCTGCAGTCATTCTCAAGCCAAGTAAGGATATTTCCAGCCAAGATAAGTACATTAATAGGCAGAGGAACTATAAAGAAAAGCAAGGATTTATACAGGAGGAAGATATATATCTTACCAAGGATTTAAGCCACCATTTAGGCATCCGGGCCTTGGGATAGAAACCAGACAGGAGTTCTAAAAGAACAGTGTACGCTATTTCTGAGGAAAGGTACAACCTGATTCTGAGTGTGTTGTGGATTTACCCTCTGAGTATCTTGCATGATCAATACCTGCCATCTTGTGAAATAAGCCTGCTTGTGAAGCTTGAGATGTAAAGGACTGTATTACCATCTTGATGTACAAAGTTGGACTGTTTAAGTAAAGCAACGTTTGGTTCACTATACAACCTGTGTACCTCACTTATTCCAACTATAAATCGGTGTGCCACCGTTACAGGCACTGGCGTCACGAATCCAAAAGGGACCTTGCTTCAGGCACTCAAAATACCTGTAACATCCAGGGCACCTCATCCACCATCAGGCCTGGTCCCTACATACCGAGTGTGCCCCAGAGGAACTGTGTCTAGCTCTCCTTCACTGCCGCATGCCTGCCCAGGGTTCTCCAATACAGTGAGCAACCCTCGATTGCCCATAACCGTGACCTCACTTCGCAATACCCTGCAGGTCTGGCGTGCTGCAACTGGAGTCAAGGACAAAGTGGATTACTGACATTCTATTTGATACCCAGCATCTGAAGCATATGTCCTGCTAGGTTCCCCCCTTACTATAGCTCTAACATAGTGCCACAATATAAGTACAAAAAAAAAAAAAGAAGACTCTAATTCTGGAACTGCGAGTCAGTAGGTTATAGCATTGTAACCTTCACTTCATTCCAGACACTTCATCCATACTAGTAGAGAAAAATGCAGTTGCCCCTTTATAACACCTGACTAATATGTTGGAAACGTAACCAGACAGTCTAATGGGAGCTGTCACCAATTACTGTTTAACAACTTTTCCTAAGATGCCCACTGATCCTCCTCACATCTTCAGGAGGACACAGGAGTCATTTTCGTATGTGAAGTTTTCTCCATTTGTTTGTTCTTGTATCTCCATAAAATTATTTCATGCATTTTTACTACAGTTCAGCAACCCAGCATTAGAGTCAGGGCTGGAATCTATTTGCTTGTTGTATTGACAGCCAGGCAAATGAATGACAGCTTGACTTGTTACAATCTAAATGTTTCATAATGCATGTGATGCTTCTCTTGACCTTCAAGCATGCCCAGGCACATTGGAAGCAACAGACCTACTATACGTCTATATAGTGCCAACTATGGGGCAAAGAGGAGAAAATGTGCAAATGTATCAATTTAGTATTTATTTCTGGTTTATGGCAATGTATTGTATTAATTAGAAGGCAGAACATTTCCAGAACATGGTATCAATATCAGATCTGATGTCGGAACCTGATGATTATACAGGTATCAGTGGCACTACATTGGCACTGCAGGGTCAAAAACACAAATCCTCTAGTACATACAGGAGCCAGGTAGGAAGTACAATCACTGGCAATGAGCAATATCATTACAGTATTTAAGTAGAGCACAGATCTCACTGGTTGGCTCGCAAGCCAAGGATCCTCCTGCCACTCTGCTCCATGTCAAAAGCAAGAAGTGGTGAGCTTATCAAAAGTCTCAGGCTGCTTCCTATCCAACCTCTATGCCTGGCTTCTGGAGCAGAGATTGTTACCCACTATTAGAAGTTTGCTAGGAGTTTTGTGACCTTTACACATATAATCAGCCTTTGACTTTATTTCTCTATATCGTCACAAAAATTTAACCCCTTAAGGACTCAGCCCTATTTCACCTTAAGGACTTGGCCATTTTTTGCAAATGTAACAAGTGTCACTTTATGTGGTAATAGCTTTAAAACGCTTTTATTTATACAGGCCATTCTGAGACTGTTTTTTTTTTGTCACATATTGTACTTCATAACACTGGTAAAATGGAGTAAAAAAAAAGCATTTTTATTTATAAAAAAATACCAAATTTACCAAAATTTGGGAAAAATTTGCAAATTTCCAAGTTTCAATTTCTCTACTTCTATAATACATAGTAATACCTCCAAAAGTAGCTATTAGTTTACATTCCCCATATGTCTACTTTATGTTTGGATCATTTTGGGAATGCCATTTTATTTTTTGGGGGACGTTACAAGGCTTAGAAGTTTAAATGCAAATCTTGAAAATTTTCAGACATTTTCAAAAACCCACTTTTTAGGGACCAGTTCAGGTCTGAAGTCACTTTGTGAGGCTTACATAACAGAAACCACCCAAAAGTGACCCCATTCTAGTACCTACACCCCTCAAGGTATTCAAATTTGATTTTACAAACATTATTAACCCTTTTGGTGTTCCCCAAGAGTTGATGGCAAATGAAGATGAAATTTCAGAATTTACATTTTTTGCCAAATTTTCCATTTTAATCAATTTTTTCCACTAACGAAGCAAGGGTTAAAAGCCAAACAAAACTCTATATTTATTGCCCTGACTCTGCGGTTTACAGAAACACCCGATATGTGGTCGTACACCACTCTACGGCCCCATGTCAGGGCATAGAGGGAAAGGAACGCCGTGTGGTTTTCGGAAGGCAGATTTCGCGGGACAGTTTTACACCATGCCCCATTTGAAGCCCCCTGATACACCCCTAGAGTAGAAACTCCAAAAACGTGACCCCATTTTGGAAACTACGGGATAAGGTGGCAGTTTTTTTGGTACTATTTTAGGGTACATATGATTTTATGTTGCTCTATATTACACTTTTTGTGAAGCAAAGTAACAAAAAATAGAAATTCTGAAATTTCTGTAAACTAAAGGATCAGGGCAATAAATATTGAGTTTTGTTTCGCTGTTAACCCCTTGCTTTGTTATGGGAAAAATGGATTAAAATGGAAAATTTGCCAAAAAATACCTGTTTTGGCATCGTTTTTATTTTTTATTATTTACAACGTTCATCTGACAGATTAGATCATGTACTATTTTTATAGAGCAGGTTGTTACGGACGCAGGGATACCTAATATGTTTACTTTTTCAAATATATTTAAGTTTTACACAATAATATCATTTTTGAAAAAAAAAAATCATTTTAGTGTCTCCATAGTCTGAGAGCCATAGTTTTTTTTATTTTTTGGGCGATTGTCTTAGTTAGGGTCTCATTTTTTGAAGGATGAGATGACTGTTTTAATGGTATGATTTTGGGGTACATACGACTTTTTTGATCACTTTTATTACCTTTTTTTGGAAGTAAGGTGGCAAAATTAAGGCTTTTTTTACACCATTTTTATTTTTTATTTTTACGTTGTTCATCTGAGGGGTTATATCATGTGATATTTTTATAGAGCAGGTTCTTACGGACACGGCAATACCTAATATGTGTACCTTTTTTTATTTATTAAGGTTTTACACAGTAATATCATTTTTTAAACCAAAAAAAATTGTTTTAGTGTCTCCATAGTCTGAGAGCCATAGTTTTTTTTATTTTTTGGGCCATTGTCTCATGAAGGGGCTCATTTTTTGCGGGATGAGACGACGGTTTGAATGGTACAATTTTGGCGTACATACAACTTTTTTGATCACTTTTATTACCTTTTTTTGGAAGTAAGGTGAGCAAAATTTCAATTTTATCATAGTTTTTATTTTTTATGGCGTTCACCGTGCAGGAAATGTAACATGACCATTTTATAGATCGGGTCATTACGGACGCGGTGATATATAACATGTGTAGGGAATTTTATTTTTTTAATTTTTAATTAGGGATAAATGATATATATATTTTTTTCCTTTTTTTCATTTTTTTTTTTTTTTTACCCAGACCCACTTGGTTTTTGAAGATCCAGTGGGTCTGATGTCTGTATAATACAGTACAGTACACTATATAGTGTACTGCACTGTATTTCACTGTAATCTGTTCAGCACCATGGACAGCAGGATGCCTGAGAAGGCGTCCTGTTGCCATGGGAACCTTCCCCGTCTGCCACAACTGAGCAGACGGGGAAGGGGAGGGCGAGGGCTCCCTCCCTCTGTCACCCCATCCTGTCCGGGGGCTGCAAAGGCACAGCAGCCCCCCGATGGGAGAGGGATGGAGCTCCCTCCCTCTTCACCTCTTCCATACAGCGGTCCCTACGGACCGCGGCATGGAAGGGGTTAAAACGGCGGACATCTGCACAGATGTCTGCCGTTTGAATCGGAGTGTCAGCAATGAGCTGACACTCTGATTCAACCGCTCGGCCATCCTGAAAATAAACGGGGGTGGGCAGAAGAACGGGGGGGGGGGTTAACTTTAAAAAATATAGGCACTTTGAGGTTTCTGATCCCTGTGGTCACGGACCGCAGGGATCATAAACTTGCATAAGTGCAAAAAAACGCAGGTCTGAATTGACACAGGACCCCCCTAGGCATTGTCACAGGGTGCCTGCTGAATGATTTCAACAGGCACCCTGTTCCGATCACTGCCGGCCGTGTGGCAGTGATCAAAACTACGCAGGACGTACCGGTAAGTCCTGGGTCCTTAAGGACTCGGGAAACAGGGCGTACCGGTATGTCCTAAGTCCTTAAGGAGTTAAAGGGGTTGTCTATTGAAAAATCTACAGTTTTTAAACCAGCATCTATAACAGAATAATTTTTATAATGGCATTAAATTTTAAATATTGTATAGCCACTGAGTTTTTCAATGAAATCTGTGTAGTGCCACCTGCTGTTTGCTCTTTGTCTAATTTTTCTGTCCACCTCAGGTCGACGTATATATTCGGGTTCCATCCTTCAAATACATCCACCTGCAGCAGAATGGAAAAGCAATGAATGGGGAGATCTCTGGGTCTATGTGAGCAGTGTCGGACTGGGGTGCCTAGGGTTCACTATTAAAATTTATTTTGGGGGCCCACCCTACAGATACATTCAAATATTACCTGCTCACACAGCAGCAAGATGCAACCAGATGATTGAATATGGGGGTCCCTGCAGCAACTTTGAGAAGGTAGGTCCTGGACACTGGTAGCTTTCCTCTATATCTAGAAGTCATCTCAGCTCTGGTCATGTCTATAATAATAAACTGGGGAGTTTATATAATAATTTATCAAGTTTTTCTTATATGAACATAGGCTGGTTGAGGGGCTGTACATTGAATACATGTATGTAGTGCAGGAAGTCTACTGTGTTATGGGCCACTTGTGTAGGGGGTGGGAGACTAGGGGCCCACCTTGCTCAGGGGCCCACCGGGGGATTCACCTGTACCCCTGTGGGCCAGTCCGAGCCTGCATGTGAGGTACAGGACTGGTCCTAGATTTGTTAGAAAGAGACTGTCATGTACTATACTGTATGATGTCTGATTTTTTAATGTTTTACATTAATCATGGTATAAGTCATTTAAGATGGCCGATAATTTCCTAATTATTTACAGTACTGGGAGGGAATATGTTCCTATGTTATAATATATAGACTTAACTTTACTTTAGTGCATGTTAGTTATTAATACTCTATGTTTTTTAATTCTTTATTGCTAATATTATTTTATTCATCATTATTATGTTAACTACCTATGAATGCTCTTTACGTTTTATTATTATTACAATTTTATTTACCATTATTATGTCGACTACGTAGTAATACTCTTAGTTTTTTTAATTATTATTATTATTATTATTACCATTAGTATGTTGACTACTTACTAATACTCTGTTTTATTTTAGTATTTATTATTATTATTATTATTATTAGTAGTAGTAGTAGTAGTAATAGTAGTAGTAGTAGTAGTAGTAATAGTAGTAGCAGCAGTATTTTTATTTACTATCATTAGGTTGATTGTTTCTTGTAGATTTCTTTATATTCTTTATTTTACTTCTGCCTTTTTGTATCCAGGCTCACGTAAGAATATGTCTCTTGGCAACATCCCATTGGGTGGTAATCTGTACTTTCATCCAGCAACAACGCATGCCCTTCTCAGTATTAGCATATTCCTTCCGGTTTTGCGGTGCACTTGTTAGACCTTATATCTTGACTGGGACTAATTCTTATCACAGACAACAGTTTGGTCAGAACTAGCATCTCCTGCAGTTACAAGAAGTGCCAAAGGCAAATACATTATATGGATAGTAATGCAGAGTGAACCTGTCAGTCGTGTTTAACCCCTATAGAGATAGTATATGTATAACATGCATATTTATACAGGCGCAGCCAGATGTGTCTGTATATAGAAATATAAGAAAAAGGATGATTGCAGCTTGGAGAATTTCTCATGTACTCCTGGCATAGGGATATCGTTCCTTGCACTATGTATTAACTATCATTTCTGATGAAAGGTACGCCATGATAACACATTGTGCCGAAGTAAATACGAAAAAGGCAACATTTTATTTGTTTAATGGTGCGTAGCTTACTTACATATAGATATACCTATCTACTTATGTACATTTTCTGCTTGGTTTACACATTAGGCGCAGTTCAATTTCCTTTGATTATGCCACTGCCTCCATTACCCTAGAGTGCTTTATATGAACATGTTATCATGATGTTTGCCAGACTATGGCTGGTTATCCTTATATTCCTAACGTAATGCCTGCTTATAATGTATCCATCACATTACAACCCTATTATTGCCTGACCTGTTATACCATCTGCCCACACACAAGTAAAAGTGTTATCAATGCTCTATGTGAAATTATTCAAATTATAACAGCATTATAATATATATATATATATATATATATATATATATATACAGCACAGACCAAAAGTTTGGACACACCTTCTCATTCAAAGAGTTTTCTTTATTTTTATGACTATGAAGGCATCAAAACTATGAATTAACACATGTGGAATTATATACATAACATACAAGTGTGAAACAACTGAAAATATGTCATATTCTAGGTTCTTCAAAGTAGCCACCTTTTGCTTTGATTACTGCTTTGCACACTCTTGGCATTCTCTTGATGAGATTCAAGAGGTAGTCCCGTGAAATGGTTTTCACTTCACAGGTGTGCCCTGTCAGGTTTAATAAGTGGGATTTCTTGCCTTATAAATGGGGTTGGGACCATCAGTTGCGTTGAGGAGAAGTCAGGTGGATACACAGCTGATAGTCCTACTGAATAGACTGTTAGAATTTGTATTATGGCAAGAAAAAAGCAGCTAAGTAAAGAAAAACGAGTGGCCATCATTATTTTAAGAAATGAAGGTCAGTCAGTCAGCCGAAAAATTGGGAAAACTTTGAAAGTAAGGGCTATTTGACCATGAAGAAGAGTGATGGGGTGCTGCGCCAGATGACCTGGCCTCCACAGTCACCGGACCTGAACCCAATCGAGATGGTTTGGGGTGAGCTGGACCGCAGAGTGAAGGCAAAAGGGCCAACAAGTGCTAAGCATCTCTGGGAACTCCTTCAAGACTGTTGGAAGACCATTTCAGGGGACTACCTCTTGAAGCTCATCAAGAGAATGCCAAGAGTGTGCAAAGCAGTAATCAAAGCAAAAGGTGGCTACTTTGAAGAACCTAGAATATGACATATTTTCAGTTGTTTCACACTTGTATGTTATGTATATAATTCCACATGTGTTAATTCATAGTTTTGATGCCTTCATAGTCATAAAAATAAAGAAAACTCTTTGAATGAGAAGGTGTGTCCAAACTTTTGGTCTGTACTGTATATACACTGTGTGCAGAATTATTAGGCAAATGAGTATTTTGACCACATCATCCTCTTTATGCATGTTGTCTTACTCCAAGCTGTATAGGCTCGAAAGCCTACTACCAATTAAGCATATTAGGTGATGTGCATCTCTGTAATGAGAAGGGGTGTGGTCTAATGACATCAACACCCTATATTAGGTGTGCATAATTTTTAGGCAACTTCCTTTCCTTTGGCAAAATGGGTCAAAAGAAGGACTTGACAGGCTCAGAAAAGTCAAAAATAGTGAGATATCTTGCAGAGGGATGCAGCACTCTTAAAATTGCAAAGCTTCTGAAGCGTGATCATCGAACAATCAAGCGTTTCATTCAAAATAGTCAACAGGGTCGCAAGAAGCGTGTGGAAAAACCAAGGCGCAAAATAACTGCCCATGAACTGAGAAAAGTCAAGCGTGCAGCTGCCAAGATGCCACTTGCCACCAGTTTGGCCATATTTCAGAGCTGCAACATCACTGGAGTGCCCAAAAGCACAAGGTGTGCAATACTCAGAGACATGGCCAAGGTAAGAAAGGCTGAAAGACGACCACCACTGAACAAGACACACAAGCTGAAACGTCAAGACTGGGCCAAGAAATATCTCAAGACTGATTTTTCTAAGGTTTTATGGACTGATGAAATGAGAGTGAGTTTTGATGGGCCAGATGGATGGGCCCGTGGCTGGATTGGTAAAGGGCAGAGAGCTCCAGTCCGACTCAGACGCCAGCAAGGTGGAGGTGGAGTACTGGTTTGGGCTGGTATCATCAAAGATGAGCTTGTGGGGCCTTTTCGGGTTGAGGATGGAGTCAAGCTCAACTCCCAGTCCTACTGCCAGTTTCTGGAAGACACCTTCTTCAAGCAGTGGTACAGGAAGAAGTCTGCATCCTTCAAGAAAAACATGATTTTCATGCAGGACAATGCTCCATTACACGCGTCCAAGTACTCCACAGCGTGGCTGGCAAGAAAGGGTAGAAAAGAAGAAAATCTAATGACATGGCCTCCTTGTTCACCTGATCTGAACCCCATTGAGAACCTGTGGTCCATCATCAAATGTGAGATTTACAAGGAGGGAAAACAGTACACCTCTCTGAACAGTGTCTGGGAGGCTGTGGTTGCTGCTGCACGCAATGTTGATGGTGAACAGATCAAAACACTGACAGAATCCATGGATGGCAGGCTTTTGAGTGTCCTTGCAAAGAAAGGTGGCTATATTGGTCACTGATTTGTTTTTGTTTTGTTTTTGAATGTCAGAAATGTATATTTGTGAATGTTGAGATGTTATATTGGTTTCACTGGTAAAAATAAATAATTGAAATGGGTATATATTTGTTTTTTGTTAAGTTGCCTAATAATTATGCACAGTAATAGTCACCTGCACACACAGATATCCCCCTAAAATAGCTAAAACTAAAAACAAACTAAAAACTACTTCCAAAAATATTCAGCTTTGATATTAATGAGTTTTTTGGGTTCATTGAGAACATGGTTGTTGTTCAATAATAAAATTAATCCTTAAAAATACAACTTGCCTAATAATTCTGCACTCCCTGTATTAGAGATGAGTGAATTTTATATTTTGAAATTTGTTCACTCTTCGTTTGGTGGTAAAAGCAGAATTGTGTTATGGATTCCGTTACCACGGACCATAATGTAATTTTATGACAGAATGCATAACGGAATGCCTTTAGAGGCATTCCGTTATTCATTCAGTCATAATAGAAGTCTATGGGCTGCAAAACGGACCCATCCCGTTTCCTTTATGCAGGAGATGAGCTCTGAAGGCATTCCGTTATGCATTCCATCATAGTATTGCGTCATGGTCTATGGTAACGGAATCTATAACGCAATTCTGCTTTTACCACCAAACGAAGCGTGAACGAATTTCATAATAAGAAATTCGCTCATCTCTAATACATATATATATATTTATTATACAGTATATATATATATATATATATATATATATATATATATATATATATCATCACTTTCGTTGCAGCTCGTTGCACCCAGAGGGTCCGCTCACTGACTTGCAGGGCATGCCCCCTCCTTTTTGAATGACACAGCCAGGCAGTGGAGACATAATTGCTACTGAAACCAAAGTCCTGCACGTTTGCTTCACTCGTCAACACAGTAAAGTAGTAAAGAAGCTCATCAGCCAATGGATTCTGGACTGTGCCTGGGCCAAACATAGCACAGTGTTGAGTCCATTTCTCGGTAAGCTTCTTTACTCTACTGCTGACCAATGAAGCGAACATGCAGGAATGAAACTTCGGGGGCAGGAGTGATTACATCTTCACGGCCTTTCTCTGTAATTCAAGAGAGAACAGAGTCTCTGGGTGCAACAAGGCAAAGCTGCACTGCCCTCGAATAAAATCTACAAGGACAGTGTGAGAATGACTACAGGAACTATATTGAGCATGGCCACTGCAGGAACAGTATGAGCATGACCACTGCAGGTACAGTATGAGCATGACCACTGCAGGAACAGTATGAGCATGACCACTGCAGAAACAGTGTGAGCATGGCCACTGCAGGAACAGTATGAGCATGACCACTGCAGAAACAGTATGAGCATGACCACTGCAGGAACAGTATGAGCATGACCACTGCAGGTACAGTATGAGCATGACCACTGCAGGAACAGTATGAGCATGACCACTGCAGGAACAGTATGAGCATGACCACTGCAGGAACAGTATGAGCATGACCACTGCAGGAACAGTATGAGCATGACCACTGCAGGAACAGTATGAGCATGACCACTGCAGGAACAGTATGAGCATGACCACTGCAGGTACAGTATGAGCATGACCACTGCAGGTACAGTATGAGCATGACCACTGCAGGTACAGTATGAGCATGACCACTGCAGGTACAGTATGAGCATGACCACTGCAGGAACAGTATGAGCATGACCACTGCAGGTACAGTATGAGCATGACCACTGCAGGTACAGTATGAGCATGACCACTGCAGGTACAGTATGAGCATGACCACTGCAGGTACAGTATGAGCATGACCACTGCAGGAACAGTATGCGCATGACCACTGCAGGAACAGTATGAGCATGACCACTGCAGGAACAGTGTGAGCATGACCACTGCAGGTACAGTATGAGCATGACCACTGCAGGTACAGTATGAGCATGACCACTGCAGGAACAGTGTGAGCATGACCACTGCAGGTACAGTATGAGCATGACCACTGCAGGTACAGTATGAGCATGACCACTGCAGGAACAGTATGAGCATGACCACTGCAGGAACAGTATGAGCATGACCACTGCAGTAACAGTATGAGCATGACCACTGCAGGAACAGTATGAGCATGTCCACTGCAGGAACAGTATGAGCATGACCACTGCAGGAAGAGTATGAGCATGACCACTGCAGGAACAGTATGAGCATGACCACTGCAGGTACAGTATGAGCATGACCACTGCAGGTACAGTATGAGCATGACCACTGCAGGTACAGTATGAGCATGACCACTGCAGGTACAGTATGAGCATGACCACTGCAGGTACAGTATGAGCATGACCACTGCAGGAACAGTATGAGCATGTCCACTGCAGGAACAGTATGAGCATGACCACTGCAGGTACAGTATGAGCATGACCACTGCAGGTACAGTATGAGCATGACCACTGCAGGTACAGTATGAGCATGACCACTGCAGGAACAGTATGAGCATGACCACTGCAGGAAGAGTATGAGCATGACCACTGCAGGAACAGTATGAGCATGACCACTGCAGGTACAGTATGAGCATGACCACTGCAGGTACAGTATGAGCATGACCACTGCAGGTACAGTATGAGCATGACCACTGCAGGAACAGTATGAGCATGACCACTGCAGGTACAGTATGAGCATGACCACTGCAGGTACAGTATGAGCATGACCACTGCAGGTACAGTATGAGCATGACCACTGCAGGTACAGTATGAGCATGACCACTGCAGGTACAGTATGAGCATGACCACTGCAGGAACAGTATGAGCATGACCACTGCAGGAGCAGTATGAGCATGACCACTGCAGGAACAGTGTGAGCATGACCACTGCAGGTACAGTATGAGCATGACCACTGCAGGTACAGTATGAGCATGACCACTGCAGGTACAGTATGAGCATGACCACTGCAGGTACAGTATGAGCATGACCACTGCAGGTACAGTATGAGCATGACCACTGCAGGAGCAGTATGAGCATGACCACTGCAGGAACAGTGTGAGCATGACCACTGCAGGTACAGTATGAGCATGACCACTGCAGGTACAGTATGAGCATGACCACTTCAGGTACAGTATGAGCATGATTACTGCAGGAACAATGTGAGAGTGATCAGAGACACAATGGTGAGTCTTGATAAATTCAGGGAAGTAGAAAAAATGCAATGTGAATTATATATCAAGTATACAATGAAATTGAAATATGAATTAAGTATAATATGAAAAGTCTTAAATGATGTCTCTGTGCTAGGGTTAGGTTGGTAGTCTGTTCCCTCTGCCGCTCCTCTCCCTCCGGTGAGCTTGGTTACAGAATCTCCTGCCTGCTCATATGTTCCTGGTGGCCCGGACCCTGAGGCCTCTCTACTCCTGTCAGTGTGCCCCGACAGTACCTCTGTTCCTCCACACAGGCTGCGGCCTGCTTCTTGTCGGATAGGCCCCTCTCCTACGGCCCATAGGGCATGTGCGCTCTTCCTCTCTAGAAGGGCGAGCACACAGCACCCTGATCTGTACCAATGGGCAGAGCTGTGTCCTAAGGATAGTCATCACTTGTAATGGGTTAACAAACCCATTCTGGAGTATTATTTTGGATAATTGGTTTCCTACCTAAACAATATATTTTTTTTTTATAACCATATACCTAGAAAGGATAGTCATTTAGGAGTTGGCTCAAGTTGAACAGAGTGGACCAGACAATGCAGGTCAGTGGTTCTAAATATACTGTATTAATGGGAATTTTGGTTTTAGTGTGAATTTCCATTTTAGACAGGTTTACAAACAATCTAGATATTATTGATTGAAGTATCTATAGCTCACTGAGGGTTACAGGGAAATAGTGACATGTGGTTATTGATCTGATATATAGATCATGAAGATCAAACAGATCTACAAATCTTACTTGATTAGTATAAGGCATAAGTGGATAGTGACTGTCTCTTGGTGCAGGGGATTCCATTGCTCATTTAAAGAAAATGGATGTAAAACATGAAAATCAGACATTATACAGTACATGACAATCTCTTTCTAACAATGATGCCTCTCACATGGCTCCATAGATCTCCCGATTCAGCATTTCATTTGCTCTGCAAGATTTATTTCACAGCACAGAGGGTCCTTTCTGCTGCAGCTCTCTCCCCTCTGACAGCACAGGATGTGTGGCTGTTCTAAGGAGGCATGTCCTTTCTGCTGCAGCTCTCTCCCCTCTCACAGCACAGGATGTGTGGCTGTTCTAAGGAGGCGTGTCCTTTCTGCTGCAGCTCTCTCCCCTCTCACAGCACAGGATGTGTGGCTGTTCTAAGGAGGCATGTCCTTTCTGCTGCAGCTCTCTCCCCTCTGACAGCACAGGAGGTGTGGCTGTTCTAAGGAGGCATGTCCTTTCTGCTGCAGCTCTCTCCCCTCTCACAGCACAGGATGTGTGGCTGTTCTAAGGAGGCGTGTCCTTTCTGCTGCAGCTCTCTCCCCTCTCACAGCACAGGATGTGTGGCTGTTCTAAGGAGGCATGTCCTTTCTGCTGCAGCTCTCTCCCCTCTCACAGCACAGGATGTGTGGCTGTTCTAAGGAGGCATGTCCTTTCTGCTGCAGCTCTCCCCTCTCACAGCACACGATGTGTGGCTGTTCTAAGGAGGCATGTCCTTTCTGCTCCAGCTCTCTCGCCTCTCACAGCACACGATGTGTGGTTGTTCTAAGGAGGCATGTCCTTTCTGCTGCAGCTCTCTCCCTTCTCACAGCACAGGATGTGTGGCTGTTCAAAGGAGGCATGTCCTTTCTGCTGCTGCTCTCTCCCCTCTCACAGCACAGTATGTGTGGCTGTTCTAAGGAGGCATGTCCTTTCTGCTGCAGCTCTCTCCCCTCTCACAGCACAGGATGTGTGGCTGTTCGAAGGAGGCATGTCCTTTCTGCTGCAGATCTCTCCCCTCTCACACACAGGATGTGTGGCTGTTCTGAGGAGGCATGTCCTTTCTGCTGCAGCTCTCTCCCCTCTCACAGCACAGGATGTGTGGCTGTTCTAAGGAGGCATGTCCTTTCTGCTGCAGCTCTCTCCCCTCTCACAGCACAGGATGTGTGGCTGTTCTAAGGAGGCATGTCCTTTCTGCTGCAGCTCTCTCCCCTCTCACAGCACAGGATGTGTGGTTGTTCTAAGGAGGCATGTCCTTTCTGCTGCAGCTCTCTCCCCTCTCACAGCACAGGATGTGTGGCTGTTCGAAGGAGGCATGTCCTTTCTGCTGCAGATCTCTCCCCTCTCACACACAGGATGTGTGGCTGTTCTAAGGAGGCATGTCCTTTCTGCTGCAGCTCTCTCCCCTCTCACAGCACAGGATGTGTGGCTGTTCTAAGGAGGCATGTCCTTTCTGCTGCAGCTCTCTCCCCTCTCACAGCACAGGATGTGTGGTTGTTCTAAGGAGGCATGTCCTTTCTGCTGCAGCTCTCTCCCCTTTCACAGAACACAATGTGATGTTGTTCTAAGGAGGCATGTCCTTTCTGCTGCAGCTCTCTCCCCTCTCACAGCACAGGATGTGTGGCTGTTCTAAGGAGGCATGTCCTTTCTGCTGCAGCTCTCTCCTTGTAACTGTCACAGCTTCTAACCTAACGCTATGCCATCCCTCTTGCTGCTGTAGATGTAAGCCATTTTCCTTGCCAAAAACCTGCATGGAAAATGATAAATAAGCCAGGCCTCCCGGTCAGCCTCTTTCCCCACCCATGGCATGAGAGAGGAAGAGTCTCAAATTTTACCGCACAAATGGTGTGCGACACAATTTGTGACCGATTTATGCAACTTTTGCGGCATAACTAGAGTAGTAAATGTCACTCATAATGGATAGATGTTTTAAAACAGGGATACCCAACCTGCGGCCCTCCAGCTGTTGGAAAACTACAACTCCCAGCATGCCTTCATAGCTGTAGGCTGTCAAGCATGCTGGGAGTTGTAGTTTAGCAAAAGCTGGAGTGCCGCAGGTTGTGCATCCCAGTTTTAAAATATACTGTAAGTTGTTCTGTACATCAGGGGCAGGGCAGCAGTCATCTTATTATCATCAGGATTACCATGAAAGTCACACTACTGGCAATACATGATGGATACATTTTAGCTTCTCCCCCCCAAGCACAGTAACCTCTGCACATTTCCCAGAGCATGCTCATTACACTTTCCATTAAAAGTCAATATGTCGTTTCAGACTTAGCTTTCTTATATCATGGTGGCTGTGCAGGGTCCCACTACGTGGCCGTGGGCACCGCAAACTTGTTTTTAATTATGTTTTATTGTCATGTAATATGCCTGCATTTTGTATTTCATCTCCAGTCATATTCTCCCATGTCTCAATGTGATTCTATATGCAAAAATCCTTTACACAGGCCTAGTCAGGGTGCACTACACTTGTTTCTCCACAAGATGGGGCAGTGTCAGTGTATATATAGCTTAGCTTAGACCTAGTTAGGCCGTTCAGCTCAGTTGAGCTCAGGTTAGAGTTCTTTCTAGAACAGTCCAGTTCACTCATGAGCTTAGTCAGAAAGCAGCAGCAATGGAGCTGTATACCTGGAGGAAGGCCTATTCTCTGCCTCTCTGCTCTGTCCCTGTCGGCTCCACAGTCCAGGGTTAAAGCCTGCAACTATTCTACCTAGAGGTGAGCAATCCACTCCTATAGATCGCTCCTCCGGGGTGACCAGTGTCCAAACTGCATTCAGTCGAGTATCTAAGGAAATACTACAGTTTATTCAAGACAAAGGATTGGCAAGACAGACATTACTTGAGGGCTTGCTAGGCACCTTTGTACCAGGTGTAGGAGACAGCGTCAGGCATCCACACCGCCAGTTCAAACTCTGAGGACAGTTAGGCCAACTGTCAGAACAACATTGAAATAGAAGTTCAAGGATTTAGAAAAACACCTTCAACCAAGGTTAGAATAAGGCCAGAGTTTTTACCAGTGTAAGACTTTCATATTTTATAAGCCTAGTCTGAGCAGTAAATTTCTTATCTATTACAAGAGCCTGCACTTCACTGAGGACTTGCATTTCCTTTTCCCCCATATGCATGGGAGATTGTGCTTAATGCCGGGCTGTATCAAGAGACTGTTTAATACTTTGGATGTACTGTTATCAGGAGTTATCTTCAGGAAAGTTCAACCCTGGATTTCATCCTTCTCGTCTTAGGCTCAAATTCCTCAATTAACACTACAGTAAATGGTTGTCCCTCCATGCAAAAGGTACTGGCGTCACGACTACAAGGCACATTAATGCAGACCATCAAGGGCACCTCGAACCACCATCTGGCCAGTGTCCCTTACACCAGAGTGTGGCCCAGAGAATCCTTGTGCCTTTCTCCTCTTCACTTATGCGAGCCTGCCCAGGGACGACCTAACCGTGACTAACCAGAACTGTATTGACCTCGGCCCCCCTATTGCTCACGCCGTGACCTCGCGCAAAATTCCCCTGTTAGGTCTGGCATACCGCACCTGCTGCATAGTAAATCTCTGGTTGGATCAATATGGGTCCAATGCGGGATCGTTCTCTGTTTTGCACTGAGGTATACGCCAATGACAATGAGAAATATATACAGTACAATAAAACGGCAAAACAGTGTCCCAATGGCTGCCTATATAAATGGTACATTTTTCCCAAGTCTTGTTTGACTTGTGCACCCTGTAAAATAAAGACCATCGCTTCTCTAGTCCTGCAGCACAAATTATGGATATTGCTCTGAATATAAAATATAAACCTCTAGGAACTCTACATTTATGTTCTCACCTTCAAATCAGATTTTTCTAACTATTAATTTGTGGATTGCAATCCCAAGAACATCTAATATATCAAGGTGAGTGTACAGTATGTATGTGTGTGTGTGTGTGTGTGTGTGTATGTATGTCCGCTAAAGGAATCCGATCCGTCACATTTACAATCACAAAATTTGGCACACAGGTACATCAGGTGTCCGGGAAGGTTTTAAACTGGGCCTCAGCTCTCTAGCACGTACCGTTCCCGAGATATTCCCCCAAAAATGCATTAGTCAATAGAAGCCTGGTCACATGACCCTTATCAGCCAATAGAAACTCGCAGGCCCTTAGTCTCCACATACACACAGTTTTACACCAGGTTTCCATACCAACCCAGCCATTTTTCTTCACTGCTGTAGGTGAGCTTTAAGAAAATCTGTCACAAGGATAATTGCTACTGAAGTAAAGCCATAGCCTAATAGCACTTATTACCTTATTTCCAGATGTGCCTTTGTTCTAGCAATAGATGCTTTTATCCTCTGAAAATCCAGTTTATTTAGTGCCATTGAGCCAGTAAGGTGCCCAGAGGGGCGTCACTCTTGCAGGAAGGGGCCCAGGCACGCTTCCTGCCACAATGTGTCCACACATCCCTCCTACATAACATTCAAGCCGTAACTCTGCACCCCTTTTCCCTGCTCCCAGCCTGAGGGTTGGCTTGGGCACTAGCAGGAGACATGCCTGGGCTCCTTCTTGCAAGAGTGACGCCCCCCTACCAAATAAACTGGATTTTCAGAAGATAGAAACATCTATTGCTAAAATAAAGGCACATCTAAAATCAGGTACTAAGTGCTATTTGGCCATGGCTTTTACTTCGATAGCGTGTATCCTGGTGACAGATTTCCTTTAAAGGGGCAGGGTGCTGAGGATGACACTGTTAAGGGAGCGAAGTGCTATAGAGGTCACAGTTCAGAGGGCAGGTAGGGTGGCCATTCAGGCCACCATCAAAAGATGGACTTAAAAACTCTGTCCCCAGGTCCAGCTAAGCCACGCCCCAGACCCGGTTAGGCCACACACCCTCTCACCCCGCCGGCAACAGGGGTTGAAAAAATAAAGGTAAATATCAACTTCTGTCAGCTGCAGGGGTGGGAGGGAGGGTGACTTTCTCCCTATAGCTCATGCTCAGACAGCACAGTGCTGCTGTCTGAGAGTGAGCTGTTCAAAAATACATACCTGTGTCCATCTAGGCCCTGCACCAGTCCGGCCCAAAACAGGACCTCTGGACACCTTAGGGACAGGCTGCTATGGAGGTCACAATTAAGGGGACAGTCCGCTATGTAGGTCAGTGTTAAGGGGCAGATTGCTGTAGAGGCCACTGTTAAGGGAGCGGGGTGTTGTGGAAGTCACTGTTAAAGGGTTTCTGTCATCAGAAAAATCGTTATGTATCTGGCTGACATTAGCGATGTGCTAATGTCAGCAGAACATAACTGAATGATTTTTAACTCCCTGCCTGCCACCGTTCCCTCAAAGTAAAGACTTTCATAATATGCTAATGAGCCTCTAGGTCCTCTACTGGGACGTTGCTGCAGCACCTAGAGGCTCCGTCTTCTCACCCTTTGGCACGCCCAGGTCTAGTTGATTGACGTCCTAGTTCTCCTTTGTGCCCGTAAAATCCAGCGCCTGCGCCGTCCCGTTTAGTATTCGGCGCAGGCGCAGGGAGTGAAGCCGGCAGCAGGAGAGCTTCCTTCACTCACTGCGCCTGCGCTGAATACTAAACGGGACGGTGCACGCGCGGGATTTCGGGGGCACTGAGGAGAACTAGAACGTCAATTAACTGGACATGGGCGTGCCAAAGGGTGAGAAGATGGAGCCTCTAGGTGCTTCAGGTCATTGTTAAGGGAGGAGGGAACTGTGGAGGCCACTATTAAAAGGGCAGTGGAGTACTGTGATGTCACTGTTAAGGCAGCGGGGTACTGTGATGTCACTGTTAAGGGAGCGGGGTACTGTGGCAGTCACTGTTAAAGGGGCAGTCGCTGTGGAGGTCTCTGTTAAGGGGGCCGGGAATGGTGGAGGTCACACTTAAGGGGACTGTAACCTATGGTCAGTGTTTAGGGGCGGGTGCTGTAGAGGTCACTGTTAAGGGGGCGGGCCCCTGTGGAGGTCACTGTCAAGGGAGTGGGTGCTATGGAACTCACTGTTAAAGGGGAAGGCTGCTGTGAAGTTCAAAGTTAAGGGTGTTCTGTAGATGTCACTGTTATAGCGGATACTGTCGATATCTTTTAGCGACACACACAAACATTAAATTAAATAGATGAAATATACCCGTGCAAAGCCGAGTCCTTCTGCTAGTTATTTATAAGTTCCAATGCGTCAGTGGTGACTAGAAGAAGCGAAAAAGACAAAACAAATGGAAATGACGCATCATCCCAAGTTCCTGATGATTTAAGGCACATCAAAAATTCCTAGTACGAGCAGAGACCAACCATTACATACTGAGCAGAAAGAAATCTATTATACAGGTTATTAGGAAGATGAAAAAGGGCAGCACTCCACTGGATAAAAATAAAACAAACTTTATTTACCCATAAGGCTGTAGCGACGTTTCGGCTCTTACACAGGAGCCTTCCTCAAGCAGTGTGTACACATGAAAACTCTGTATATATATAGTGTTTACAACCAATCATAGCCAATTACATATCAAGTGAACATAATTAATAAAAAATCAAAATACATAATACATTATAAAAATATGAAGCAATAAAACCAACCATGTGGAAACATTAGACCGTGATACATACAATTGTAAAGTAGTTCAGTGCATATAAATATTACAGTACATTTGTATTACATAGATCATATAATGAGTGCCAGCTGTGAATAATTACATAAAGTGCAAGGTGCTTACTGGTACAGGTGATACGCATAATAGACGCAGGAGGGAGGGCGGCTGTCATCCATGCTGACATGTGCGATCCGGCGTACCTGAATCGCCACTGCGCATGCCCCTATGACGCATAAACTGTGCTTCCGTCTAACCTTAACCTCGTCACATGGCGCATGCGCTCTTGGACTGTAACGCTGGAACGGCCATTTTGGATAGGGGCAGAATGCCCACTGGATTATGCTGCTGCTAAAAGCAACTAATGTTACCGGTACATTGCAGGCTCGGGGCGACAATGACATATCAAGATGCCCGAGTGTCACAGTGGCTAAGTGGACACGAGGGAGGGCCACACCTACAATTGAAGTGAAGCACCCCGCCGTGACTATAAAGCGGCAGCGCATCCACATGTAAATGCAGAGTCGCACCGCTACAACAGTCAAAGTCCACCCATCACCACCCCACTCTGAGGGTTCTCCCCATAACACCCTGCCATACTTGTAGCGGAATAAAAATAAAAAATACAGAAACAGTTATTTGAGGAAATACACAAGTCTAAGGACCACATAGTGCATGAGCAGACGCGTCCAGACAACGCGATCGCACAGCCCACATGAATGTTATGCCACTTCTCCTTATCCCAAATCCAGTGAAGAATTATCTAAAAAAAGTGAACAAAAAAAGGGGGAGAGAAAAAAAATTTGCATTAAAAATAAAAATCAAAAACCATGTTTTTGACCAAAGGAGAACTCGCGGAATAAACAGGAATATATGTTTTGTGCACACAAGTCACATATTTTACAGCAAGACAGTCGTCATTTAGAATGCTAAGAGAGAGGGCAAACCACGCAGCTAACCCACTCCAACCCTGTAGTCCACATTAAGACCACATGGCTGCAGGGAATTGAGCGTATAAATCCATTTAGTGTAGATTGTGAATCTGCTGTATTTGCCTTACACTGAATAAACTGTATCATACAACTCTTATTATTAATTACTAATTAGTGATGAGCGAATCGAGGTTTGGATCCATGTTTTAAAATGTTTTTCAAGTTTAGAAATCGATGCCCGAAGTTCACCGAAATATTGTGAGACTTCAGGAATAACCCACTTCACCTCGCCGGAGCCCATACATTTTAATGCCGTACGAAGACCCGTCTCTGTACAGCATTAAAACAAAGTTCTGAACTAATTGACTTCGGATCTAGGATCTGACGCTCGATTTGCTCATCACTGATAATTATCACTCATTAGTAGAGATGAGTGAAGCGAATTCGGATGTTACATCCGAAGTTGCGTCGCTAAAAAAATGTGTTATAATGCTGAATGGAGATCCTTCTCCATAGAGCAATAGAATGTACTGCCTCAGATGAGGCGAAGCCTGTTATTCACGAAGTTGTGCGGGACTTTGTTGAATAACTTCAGTAATTGATTATTACAGTGAAAAAACATTGAAGCGAACTCTGCTTTGGTTCTAAGGTACCACTCAGATCCGAAGCCGAGCTTGGTTCCAACTTTTGAAGCGGTTTTTCACTGTAATAATCAATTACCAAAGTTATTCAACAAAGTCGCGCACAACTTCGTGAATAACGGACTTCGCTTCATTGGAGGCAGTACATTTTAATGCTGTACATAGAAGAATCTCCATACAGCATTATAACAAACTAGCAGAAGGACCCGGCTTCGCACGGGTATATTTCATCTATTCCATTTAATGTTTGTGTGTGTCTTTAAAAGATATCGACAGTATCCACTATGACAGTGACATCTACAGTACACCGGGTTGGGGGCGTGGCTTAGCGGAGACCTGGGGGCAGGGTTTTTAAGTCCATCTTTTAAGGGTGTCCTGAATGGTCAACCTACCTGCCCCCTTAACTGTGACCTCCTTAGCAGTCCTCTCCCTTAAGGCCTCTTTCACACGGGCGTTGCGGTAAAATGTGCGGGTGCGTTGCGGGAACACCCGTGATTGTAATGCGTTTTGCACTCGCGTGAGAAAAATCGCGCATGTTTGGTACCCAAACCCGAACTTCTTCACAGAAGTTCAGGCTTGGGATCGGTGTTCTGTAGATTGTATTATTTTCCCTTATAACATGGTTATAAGGGAAAATAATAGCATTCTGAATACAGAATGCATAGTAAAACATCGCTGGAGAGGTTAAAAATTTTTTTTAAATAATTTAACTCACCTTAATCCACTTGATCGCGATGCCCGGCATCTCCTTCTGTCTTCATCTGATCTCTGTGCAGCAACAGGACCTGTGGTGACGTCATTCCGGTCATCACATGATCCATCACCATGGTAAAAGATCATGTGATGGATCATGTGATGACCGGTCCATGTGAAAACCAGCGCTGTGTCCAAAATGTGGCCAAAATCCGGCGTACTCTGACTCCATATGCGCCTGCGCCGAGTCCCCACAACCACAAGGGGAGGGATTCTAAGGCGGCCAATAGAAAAATCCCTTAGAATCCCTCCCCTTGTGGGTGTGGGGACTCGGCGCAGGCGCATATGGACTCAGAGTACGCCGGATTTTGGCGCAAACTTACCTCTGGACACAGCGCTGTTTTTTTTACATGGACCCTCCCCCACCAGTAAGTATTATTCCATTTTAAGTATAATCAATGGATAAACGATGTAATTAACTACACTTAGTCACTTCAGATGTAGAACTTTAATCACTAAGAGACACACCCACTGAGCCACTATTTAAAGGCAGATTCCACTATATGATTTCATAGCTTGAGAAAGACCAGAGATGGTTGAAACGTTGCTTTCTGTATGCTGCTGTTACCAATAAAGTAACCGGCTTTTTCACCAGAACTGAGGAGTGCTGTGGATTTTCTATTTATTTGTAACTTTATGGGACCCCCAACCAGGATCCCCATCCGCGGGCACCATCTAATTTATTTTTCTACTGGCAACTGTCCCCAGATTGGAACCTGGAACCCAATTATTTTGTCTAGCTATACAAAGGTGATATCTGTCATGGTAATCCTGCCTGTGATGATAATGAGATGGCTACTGAAAAGTTACATGTACAGAACTGAAAATCAGGACTAGTAGTCAGTGCAAAACATGTATATACAGTTTAAAAAATGTGTGTAGTGACATGGGGAAAAAAAGCGCACCAAAGATTCTAAAAAAAAATGTTTAACATAAAAATGTGATTTAAACAAGAGGTCATTTTCTGATGACACGTTCCCTTTAATGTAAAGTCTCAGGGAGTGAAATGACTTATTCCCCTCCACTACATCTTTATGGTAAAATAGAATCCACCATATCCTTATGAACATTAACATAAGCAGCAAATATGAATGCTGATAACACAGGTTGACAATCTATTTTCCAACCTTTCGCTGAATGCAACTGAAATCATTAGCATTCAATATGCGCTGGGAATAGTACAAGGCAACAAATGATAATAACTATCCCGAAGTACTTACAATCAAGGGAGACTTGAGCAAATCTGCCCTGTAAAGACCCATTTATGCAATTGATTTCTTGTCACAGTAGATACAGGGTCAGATTGGGGTAACTTGCATCCACCAGAACATGAGGGACAAAAAGGGGCAAAAATGGACAGACCTTCTCCGCAGTCAGCTTCAGTTGGACCCCATGATCCTAGCATTTTTCAATTACTGTATCAGAAACTGGGTTCAGGATGAAGATAAACTGTTGTCTTTTTCTAAGGAAAAAACTGAAAAATGTTGAAAGCAGGTTCTATAGGCATAAAAAATCTGAAAAAAAGTTGAACGAGGAAGTGTTTGGAAAGTTGCTCATGCATATGGCCATATTATATTGCCATCCCATACAGGGCTATAACAGGACTATCGTAACATACAGCCATACGTTCAGGTTTCTGGATGCGGTTTTGGAAGCCACTCTTGGTTTTGTACTCCAAAACTACATCCAGAAACCTGGACTTGTAGCTGTACCCTTAGGGGTTTCAATGAAAAAATAAATAAAAATCGGTGGTCTATAGTCTACAGCAGTGATGACTAACCTCCGGCACTCCAGCCGTGGTGACTCCCAGCATGCTCCATTCATTTCTATGGATTTCTGAGAACAGCCAAGCAAGTGTACATCTTGGGAGTCGTCGTTTTACCACAGCTGGAGTGCTAGCAGGAGCTTAGCCATCACAGGTCTAGAAAGAGAGACCTCATGAGGAAAGAGTCAGGGACAGGACAATATCGAGCTGCTTACTGGAGTCGATGTGCGAATAATAGGTACAACTAGAAAAGCTTGATTTATTTTTTACCCAAATGCTACTCTCCTTGGACCTGTCGTACTAAAAACAGCTAATATAGGAACATAAATGCAGGAGAAATCAATGAATACTTGGACACTGTGGGATGAAGGAAAAAGGCTCATTCACCATGTATTCCTTACTTCTTCCATCACTTACCATGTACATGAGGCCTCTACGTTGGGCAGACCGACAATTTTATCTAATGGGCTCCATTTGAAGTTGGCAAGCTCCATTGGATGCCATATGGATTCATATATTTATTGAACTGCATATATGCTACACAGCAAGCTGCAGAATGCCATTCTGCGATAGATCCATCAGACTGGCTGTTGGTCTTGAGCCTCTAAACTTTAAGGTGGTTTTAAATCAGCTTAGAAGATCGTTCAGGCGAGGAGAGAGAGGAACTTTAAACTGTCTATCTGATGCTTAAACCTTGAATTCCTCCCATTACAGGGTAAGATATCATTTTAGAGTTGTATCATTTATGTTGGTCCATGCACCACACATGATGCAGATGAAGGGTAGTGTTGAGCAAACTGCAAGTTCGGGTTATCTAAGAATTGGTTTCGGTTACCAAGGGCCATGGCCAGCATAGACTTCTATTATGACGGAATGCCTCTCATAGGCTTCCATATAAGCGGTCATAGAATTCTATTATGGTCCATGGTAACAGGATCCATTACGGAATTCTTAGATACCCCGAACGACGAACTTGCAAATCACAAATTCACTTAACACTTATGAAGGGGCTTATGTTTGCTCTAGTGCCACCTATCCCCTGAATTGCAAACCCTTTCCTCCTATTACCCTAAAAATAAGGGTGGAGACACTGGCAAACATTGAATAAGATGAGTTTTTACTAAGCACAAGCATCACAATACATGGACTTCTTTATTTTTATGGCACCATCACATGTCACGTCAGTTGTCACCTGTTGAAGCTATTTACTAGACGGGGCCCAAGAAAAAGGCTAAGCAGAGCATTCCGTAAATTGTGCAGTTTGAGAATCGATTAAAACTGACAGCAAAGGAGCCTCTGAATTGGTGAACAGCCTGATTATACCTCATTCTTTATTCCCTATTGACTTTGGTTATGCCATACCTTTCTATTTCCCGGGGAAATAAATTAAAAGTCAGAAGTAATTTACTTGATGGAGGATACAGGTGGAACTTAACAGGGAAGAAAATTTGCACACATGGTAGGATCTATTTTAACCCCTTTGTAGGGGGATAGCTGTTTTCAATTGTTGACAGCTCGGTGGCATCTAGATACCAGGATACTGATTAAATAGAAGCTGTGAGAAATTGAGGTCTTGTTCTAACAGCGAGAGGATCAAAGCCCCTAATCTTATCTCCGAGAATGCTGAGATGAACTTAGGATGCCAATGAGGAGATAAGCAAATCTGTGGCTGAGACACTGCAAAATGCTATAAGGACACAGCCTACATAAAAAGGACGGAAAAATGCAAGTAAAAAAGCATTACCCACCAAAATATTAACACAAAATAGACTCTATAGTAGTAGGACCTATGGGGTGGGTTGGGTTAGAGGGGAGACTAATATGATCAACTGTAAGGGGTTAGTATGCCCAGAGATCAGCTGATTGTCACAGATTTGGCTTTTCTTACCCCTGATGATTAGTAATATTTCATGAATCTACTCCGTTTGGTCACATTCCCTATGAGAGCTGTAATGGCAGCTATGTTAGTTGCCATTTATCCTAAAAGGTACCTCTCCCTTCAGGGGTTGAGAATTGTAGTTTCAAAAACTTTTTTTAAGGGAATTTCGAGTTATCAGAAGGGTTCCCCACACACGACCATTAACTATTAGCCACAGTGGAGAGCTTCTACAAAGAGTGTCTCTTGCTCTGGCGGACCATTTGTCCTTGTATTCTGTAGACTACCCATTTATTTCAATTAGAACTATGTAATGTTTCATTTTCTCTGTGGTGGTGCTACAGTCGAATTGAATACTTGTTTTCAGATTCCCCTACAGATTAAAACTAATCACTGGGAATCACAGCACCTCGACATGTTGTGATTACCTTATTTTTATCCTAACGAGAAGGTCTAAGTTGCCTGCATACATAATTCCTTACGTTTTCATCTTCTGCTTTTTTGGCTGTGTCCTAGCTATATCTAAAAGTTGAGTAACAGATAATAACGCCCCTCTTAGTACTCCCACTGGGTTTATGACCTAGCTGTGTTGTAACTCTGAACAATAGTTTCTAATACATCATTTCATAACTAAATTTGACTTCTCTCACAAAATATCCAGGAGAAGCCTGGGATTTGATCTAAGGTCTGGTCCGAGTTCTGTATTTATTTTGTGGTTTGATCCAAAGTCTGGTCTAGGTTATGTATTTAACTTGGAGTTTGATTTGAGTCTGGGTTTTGTATTTATTATGTTGTTTGGTATGAGATATGGTCTTGATTCAGTTTTTATTTTGGTTTTGGTCTGGGGACTGGTCTAGGTTATGTATTTATTTTGGTCTGAGGTCTGCTCTGGGTTCTGTATTTATTTTTCTGTTTGCTCTAGGATCTGGTCTAGGTTCTGTATTTTTTGCAAGGTTTAGTCTGAGGTCTGGGATCTGTATTTATTTTAGGGTTGGGTCTGAGCTCTTATCTGGATTCTCTATTTATTTTGTGTCTGGTCTGGGTTTTGTAGTTATTTTAGGGTTTGGTCTGAGGTCTGTCTGGGTTCTTTATATTTCTGTGGTCTGGTCTAGGTTCTGTATTTTTTGTGAGATTTGGTCTGGGTTCTGTATTTAGTTTTGTGGCTTGGTCTGAAGTCTGGTCTGGGTTTTGTATTTTTTTGGTGGTGTGGCCTGGGGTCTGGTCTGGGTAATTAAACTGTAACTAAATGGCTGAAAGAAACTTTTACTTAACCCAGAGGACAACTTAAGGATCTTTCTTTCTGGGTGATTTTTCATATTTTAAAGAGAGTTGTGCTTAAAAACTAAGTTGTAAATTAAACAGCGCAGTAAATTATCAAAGCTCAAAGACTCCAATACAACGAAAAAAAACCTCCTCCCTGTCATTTAAGGTAATGAAGTTTTTCGCTTCCGATCTTCAGCAGGCTATTTATTACTGTTGTCAATAAATGTCATATTGCTCAATTTAACAGTCTATGGAATATAAATATTAAAGAGTGTTTAAAGGGTAGATTTACATACTTTTGTAATGCCGCTAACCTTCTAAAGTGCTCAGTCTGTCCTGATGCTAGAGAGACGCTGAGATAATATTATCATAGGGCTATAAATAAACAGGACGGTGAAATATGGACGCAGCTGAAGGAAGACACTAATACAATTCATATATTATATATTTAATGGAGGTGGCCTCATTTTTCTCTATACAGACAGGGCAAGTTGCCAGGGGAAACAATGGAACACTTGATAACTTGATAAATGAATCTATCACGTCATTTTGGAGTTCTTGAAGTTATGTTCCTTATTACAGTACTAGTCCCCAAATGTATCCTAATCGTTGTCTTGCTCCTAGCATTGGACAAGGGATTGAAGTGAGAGTTGTACAAATGATGCTTCTGAGAGATATTTTGTTTTTATAGCAATAGATAGATAGATAGATAGATAGATAGATAGATAATAGATAAATAGATAGATAGAATACTAGACAGAGACAGACAGACATCAGACCATAGTCATATTCCTGATATTGCTTCCTTTATCCTTGACTTGTGGAATGAAGTTAACCCTTTAAATACCAAATAAAATTGGTAGAGTAATTGCATCACATATTGAAGTGTGCAGTGGTGACTTCATCTACGTATATATCCACACAGACAGACAGATGGACGAACCGATAGATAGATAGATAGATAGATAGATAGATAGATAGATAGATAGATAGATAGATATGCAGTATCCCAGAACAGGGTCACTGCAAAATGATTAATTGAAATGTCTTGATTTACTATATATGATTATTCAATGGTATTGTATAAAAAAGGTCAGGGGCAGGGTTAGTAATCTTAACTCAGCCCTTTAGGATGCTAGGAGATGGACCTGGGTCCGCCCCTAGAGGGAGTATCTACTGAAGTCTAGATAGAAGCAGAGCTTCTAAGAAGCTCTACATGCAATTGCTTCTCTGTACTAGGCTTGAGTTCAGGGAACCATCATCTCTCAGACATTTACAGCTCAAGAAGCAACTTTATCCAAGGTGCTCCAGAAAGAGAAGAAAGAAACCAGAACCTGCAAGGCCGTGCACTGTAGTCATACAACAATGTACTGTGCCTGTATAAGTCTGCCAATTCACCCTTTGACACTTTGAGACGGCATGGCTAGCTATATCTTACATCTTTACCCCTCAGCCTGGGAATTACAGAAGCGTTTATAGATACTTTGCCAGCCTTGGATTCTGCTGAGAGAGAGAGAGAGACAGAGGGAGGGAGCACTACAACCCTCGCCATTGCCACTATTCCTAGATTGCTCTTAATAAAGCGTTGCGCTGTGATTTGCTTGGAACTGTACCTTAATATTGTCAGATGTACTAGTTCTTCTATCCTGCACTTTAATAAAGAGAGAGACATTTATTTTCCACCAGTGGCCTGGTTATTGACTCCAGCACCATCCGTCGGCCTTGCACTCTGCCAAAGTACGCAATGACAAGGCCACCCCAGTCACCATCAGGCTGGAGCCCCAGGAGTATTGGTCTTGGGTCTGCCACTGTGATCCATGGGTACACTTATTATTGCCAGAGCTACTACCACTCCCATCCTCCACTCTCTCCTCCCAGGCCAGCAGTTGCAGATAGATTTACGGATGGATAGATAGATAGATAGATAGATAGATAGATAGATAAACCCCTTTCTGTTTAATAGAGGGACCATGAGGGGGAGAGTAATCTCTATGACGTGAAAATACTCTAACAGGACGCCATTATTGTAACTGTCAGGAAACAAATGGGTTAAATATTATATTCTATATAACAAGATGCAACCCTCATTTGCAATCATTGCTCTGTCATTGTAGAGTCACCGTCATTGCCAATTAGCATCTCTTAATGACCTTTCATATAATGGTTGCTGGTAATGTCACTTACACAATTATGTTCATAATATGACTGTCAAAGCCGTCACGTCCTACGTCCAAATATGTAATCAAGATAGATGGAAAATTTGGATATTAGCATTATTTCTAGTCAAGCAAAATATTAATTTCAGTACTTTAAGGCTATGAAGACTGCAACCTTTTTTATTGCTTCCTTGCATTTAAGATAAAAAAAGTACAAAAAATTAAAATAAAAAATGAAGCACCTTGGCAAATGTACTTGATTAAAATTATGCTACTATGTTGTGTACATATAAAGTAGAGATGAGCAATTTTTCTAAAATAATCAGCCAGGAAAGTCAATTCGGATAAGGATCAAATCTATCTGAAGTGAAAGTACTTTAATGCCTGGAAAACTCTCTCTCTCTCTCTCTCTCTCTCTCTCTCTCTGTCTCCCTTATTCTGGAAAAAATCTCCGGAATCTAATGAATCATATTTTTTTTAAAATTTCAAGTCGATTCTATAAAGTTGATTCACTCATCTCTAGCATACAGTTTTAAATGACACCAGTAACTAGAACTAAGCCTAGCTAGAAACAAATTAATTTACTTTTGAATGGGCCCCTCTTCCCTCTGAGCAACTTTCTTGCAAAATGTCAAGACTTTACTTTACAGTATGTCCCCTTAGTGCCCCACACAGTATTTATGCCCCCTAATTGCTCACACACTGTAGTCATGCCTCCTAAGTGCTCCCACACACAGTAATCATACTCGCTTAGAGCCGCCACACAGTAGTCATGCCCCCTTAGTGGCCCCACACACAGTAGTCATACCCGCTTAGAGATCCCACACAGAAGTCATACCTGCTTAGAGCCCCTACACAGTAGTTATGGGCTCTTAGTGCCCTCACAAAGTAGTTATGCCCCATTAGTGCCCCTACACAATCATTATGCCCTCTTAATGCCCCCACACAGTAGTCATGCACTCTTAGTACCCTCCTTCAGTAGTTAAGCCCCTTTAGTGCTCTCAAACAATAGTGATGCCCCTTTAGTGTCCCCTTCACAGTAGTCATGCCAACTTTCTGATGCACAGAGAAGAGTACTTGCTTATTGCTCCCACACAGTAGTTATGCCCCTTTAGTGCCCCACACAAAATAATGTTCCCTTAGTGCACCCTTCACAGTAATCTTGTCCCCTTATAGCCCCCACCAAGTAGTCATGCCCCCTTAGTGCCCCCCCACACAGTAGTAATACCCCCTTAGAGACTCTACACAGTAGATATACCCCATTAGTACCCCCCATACAATAGCCATGACCTCTTTCTGCCCCCAGACTGTAGGCATGCACCCTTAATGGCCCCATACAGTAGTTATGCCTCTTTAGTGCTCTCACACAATAGTCATGCCCTCTTAGTGTTCCCTTCATAGCAGTCGTGCTATTTTAGTCCCCACACAGAAAAGTGCTCCCACCAGTAGTTATACCCTCTTAGTGCTCTCTCAAAAAGTAGTTATGCCCAATTAGTGCATCCATACAAATTCATGCCCTCTTAGTGCCCCCACACAGAAGTTATGTACCCTTAGTGGCCCCATTAAATAATTGTGGTCCTTTAGTGCTCCCACACAATAGTCATGCCCTCTTAGTGTTTCCTAAGGAGAGTGCACAGGTTGGGGAGATACTGGAGGCTGGGGACGCTCCTCGGGCCATGTGCTCCTCTATAGTGTTGTTCGCGAATACGGCTCAGGCTTTACCTGCCAGTACGCACATAAAAATCATTACTGTGTACTGGCAGGCAAGGCCCTGGTACCCCCTGCCATTGTGGGTCTTAAAGCAGTCTATAGTCCTTCCCTGTCCTGGTGGGCATATCAGCCAGAGTACTCACCCTCCCTGCTTCCCCCTTCTTCTTTGTGCCTGCTTTCTGCTTATTTCACCCTTAAGACATGCATGCTCTTTCCAGGGGCTTTCTTCTCCTGACAGACTATTCCTCTGCAGTATTCATGCCTCTATACCTCCCCACTCTACTTTAGCTGGGTGGAGCAAGCCCTGTGAAACATTACAAAGCAAAGTATGCTGGATTTAGTTAGAAAACCCAGCAGGAAGGTGTTATGGCAATGGATATGGAACCATTGCGTCAACCAGCAGATTTGTCTTAGGGCTATTCCTAAGAGCTTTATCTTGATAGTTCCTCGGGTTTTCCCATTTAACCCCTGTACAGGTATATGGACTTCACTTCTGGGGAACTTAGACATTTATGCAGAGCACTGAGGTGTCAGGCAAAATCATGGTCAGTAGTGATAAGCGGCATAGGCAATATTCAAATTTGCGATATTTCACAAATTTGTGCCCGAATATTCGCCATAAATTTGCAAATTTGAGAATTCGCGATCTCCAGTCATTGTTTACTTGATTGCAAAAATCGGCAATGTAATATATTCGCGATAAATTTGCTTTAAATTTGTGATTAGAATATTCAACACTATTCGCGAATACGAATATATAGCACTATATTCTAAATATTAAAATTTGCGATTCGAATATTCGCGCTCAACACTAATGGTCAGAGAAAGTCCAAGGTCGTGGCAGGCAGAGTACATGCTATATGATAAATGGTATGAACACATTCAGCGAAAGGTCAATACATAGTTCAGGCACAGGTCATGTCATACAGTAGGGTGTCAGAATCAATTAAACAGGCAGAGGTTGGTACACAGGTAGATCATGGGAAACAGCACACCTTGGCAGGAACTAGCGGAGTAAGAACTTTATCGCTTAGGCACATTCCTATAGGAGAAAGAGACTAAAGTACCCTATGGTTGCCAGCCATTGGCATTTTGGGTGCAAGCACGCTGGGCCATTAAGAGCCAGTAGAAAACACGTGCGCCCTATGGGCAGAGGTGAAGAAAACTTGCTGGCAAGCAGACCACAGCCTGCATACAGGGGCAAAGCAAGCATGGGTGCCGGACCCGGGAAGGAGGAGACAGTGAGAAGTGGATACATGCCGCCGAGAAATGTGGGCAGAGCAGTGGTGGCTGTGAGCTGTCGCTATCGTTATGAAGGCATATTAACCAATTTAATCTAGAAACCATTGAACTTTTCATCTATCTAAACTGGAGCTAAAGATATCTGACATGGTAGGTAAAGGCTAGATATAGTCAAGACCCACAAACAGGAAATCCCTATATAGTGTATGGAAGAATTTAGTAGAATTTTCAGGATGCTGAAAATCAAGATTATTATTTCCCGATTCATGGCAATGCAACACAACTACTAGATAACAAGTATTATTTCTTCTTCCACTTAGAAGTATTTGTAAGTATGCTGCAACATCATAAGTTATTATCCTTTCATCTTAACTCTCTAAGGTTTGTATCGCCGGCTTCTCAATGCCAATTTCTTTCATAAGACAGGAATTGTGATGATTGGGTTAGCTGGGTGACAAGCTAAGTTCTTGAGTTGCCGAACGATGTCACGTTTTAAAGTAACACACTTATTCACTTGGACACTTCTTATATTTGTGTCCAGGAAACCTGGGTGACAACTAAAGTGTCTGTTACTATAGCTCACACTGGGGTGGTCACCCAACTGTCACCTGAAGTGAATACTTCAGATGATTCATTGGTCCTATAGCACTGCATTGATATGTATAAATCCATGTGTTGTATGAATTTACAAGGCAGCAGAAACATGACCCCAAGTGTTTTTCAAAATGGAGCACATGGTATACTAGATTTGGTGCTTAAATGTGCATTCAATAGATAGAGTAAGCCACTGTTAGGCACCTCTGGTAGTTGTTTACCATCTAGGGGAGCAAAACATTGGGCTAGATACATTTAAAATGTCCAATACGTCCTACCTCCAACACCATCTTTCAAGGGAGAGTCAGAGGCTCCCATACACATAAGATCGGTGCCCACTCCTGCCGAATACAGCAGTTTTGGATAACTTTTCCCAAGTCTTTAGGGCTTAACCAGGTAATGGAGTTTATGCAACTGTGAGTTCATTACTAGAGATGAGCGAATATCGTAAAAATTTGATTTGGCCGGTTCGCTGAATTTTTCGGAAAAAATTTGGTTTGATTCGAATTTATTTGTGGCGAAAAGCATTAAAAAAAACTGATATTTCCTGGCTGCAGAGAGCCTTTATAGTAGTGTAGAACACTGTGCCTTGCAGTAACACGCACAGGGAGTCTGCTGTGGTAGTGAAATAATAATGTGAGTCAGTATGACATGCAGATGACAGGCGTCGCTCTTGAAATCATTGCACACTTCACTTATTTGGGCAGTCACGGGGCCAAAACTGACCAAATAACTCAAGTATGAACTCAGACCTACAGGTCAATGTTAGAGCCAAGAAGTAGCGCACTCCTTTTACACCGTCGTCAGCTAATTCCACATAGATGTCTACAGAACCTGTTCTATTAAACGCTTATACAAGTAAAGCCCCCCGACAGAGTGGAGAAGGTGTCAGAAGTAAGTTTGTGTTGACATCACAGATTATTTTGCCCTTCCTCTGATCCGTCAGAACAATAACCCACAAAAAACTGATCCTGTCTGTTGAGCATCCTCCTTCATTCGGTCAGCATTTGGTCAGTAATCCATCAGAATTGCTAATTCCAAAAAAACAGGAGTGGATCCAAAACAGAGATGACACGTGAATAGAATATTTGCATGTATTCTGTGTTTTGTACCCACTCCTGCTTTTGGCTACCAAATCATAAGCCAATTCTGATGGTACCATACAGGCCTTAGAGCTGCTTCACAGACAGGATCCGTTGTAAATCTAATTTTTCTTTCCTTCTAACAGAACAGAAGAAGGGTCAAATAAATGATGATATCAGCCAGGCCAAAAAGGCAAAATAGTGGCCCAGTCATGAAGTGGGGAGGGTGGGTACAGAATGAGAAGTCCACAGAGTGGCCCTATGACATAGTGGTGAGGTGGAAGCAGAATAAGGAGACCACAGAGTGGCCCAATGAAAGAGTTTAGAGATGGCGGCAGCATCAGGAGGAGGCCACAGAGTGGCACAATGAGAGTGTAGTGGTGGCAGCAGCATTAGAAGACCACAGAGTGGCAAGGTGACATAGTGTGGAGGTGGAAGCAGCATCAGGAGACTACAGAGTGACCTAGTGACAGAGTGGGGAGGTGGCAGCAGCATCAGGAGACCACAAAGTGGCAGGGTGATATAGTGTGGAGGTAGCAGCAGCATCAAGAGACCACAGAGTGACAAAGTGATATAGTGTGGAGGTGGCAGCAGCAGCATCAGGAGACCACAGAGTGACCCGGTGACAGAGTAGGGAGGTGGAAGCAGCATCAAGAGACCACAGAGTGGGAAGGTGACATAGTGTGGAGGTGACAGCAGCATCAGGAGACCACAGAGTGGCAAGGTGACATAGTGTGGAGGTGACAGCAGCATCAGGAGACCAAAGAGTCACCCGGTGACAGAGTGGGGAGGCAAGTGGCAATACCAGTACCATCTGAAGATGGTGGGTGAAAGAAGGAGCACTTGGAATCAGATGTGTGGCATCAGGCAGGTGGTAGCATCAGAATAGTAACTGAGGCAGGTAGCAAAAATAAACTGGTCTCTTTTGTCAAATTATTGGTGTGGCACATGGATCATCTAGTCTGATGCATCAGGCATTGGTGGGTGGAAATCCTGGCTGATCAATGCTTGATTCATCTTGATAATGGTCAGTCTCTCCACATTTTGCGTGGACAGGTGAGTTCTTCTTGGGGTTACTATGGCCCCCGCCACACTAAACACCCGCTCTGATGCCACACTACTGGCAGGACAGCTTTTCCAGGGCAAACTCTGCTAGTTGCGGCCACAAATCCAGTTTGGCTGCCCAGTAGTTCAGTGGATCTTCAATGTGGGGTGGCAGGGTGCTGTCCAAGGAACTGCTCCTACCCTCCCACCCTGCCACAGCAGCCATGGCAGAGAAAAGTGAGCACAGAGGGCCCCCAGGTCATACCTGGGAGAGGATGGACGACAGCGTAGATAAGCAGCGGCCAACTGACTACATAGAATGTCTCTATAGTAGTTCAGTATGTCCTCCTTCTCAGCGGGTGTAAAAAAGGCCCCTATTTTAGACCAGTAGCGAGGGTCCAACAAGGTGGAGAGCCAGAAGTCATCCCTCCGCTGAATGGTGACGCAAGTGAGCATGCATCGGGCCATTTGTGCAAGTGACTCGGAGGGACTCCCTGCCTCCATCTCCACAGCATACTGCCACGGTGTGTATGGGTCATTTGCCTCGTATTCCTCATCGTCCTGTAGCTCCTCTGACTGCTTCTGCTCCTCCTCTCCTGTCACCTGTGTGTAAAAACCACCCATTTCGCTACACATTGCTCGTGCTCCAATATCCTCCTCCTCCAGTTCAGCCTCCACAGGGCTCATGTGGCCGTGAGATCTAGGTGCCACGTCTCCAGTCCCCTGACCAGCCAAATTTACCAGCATCTGTTCCAGGACATGGAATGACGTTGTTCATCCCGTAGTCCTGGCAACTGACAAATAACATGGCCTCCTCAAAGGCCCTGAGAAAATGGCAGGTGTCACGCATTAGCTGCCACTGGCTGACATCGAAGTTACACAGGGGAGTACTCCTGTCCACTTGGATCATCAAGAAATTGTTTATGGCCTTTCTTTGTTCGTATAGTCGGTCCAACATATGGAGGGTGGAATTCCAAGGGGTGAAACGTTGCATATCAGCCTATGTTGGGGGATGCCGTTCTGCCACTGCAGCTCAAGGAAGGTGTGCTTTGCGGTGTACGAGTGGCTAAGGTGCATGCAAAGTTTCCTGGCGATTTTTAGGATGTCTTGCAGATCGGTGGAAGACTTCAGGAACCGCTTGACAACCAGATTGAACATGTGTGCCATGCAGGGCGCATGGCTCAGTCCTCCTTGATGCAGTGCCAACACCATGTTCTTCCCGTTGTCGGTCACCATGGTTCCGATTTTGAGTTGTCGTGGAGAAATCCAGGATTCGATTTCTTGATGAAGGACACAGAGCTGTTTCTCCCCTATGTGACTCTGTTCCCCAGACAAACGAGGTGCAGAGCAGCGTGACACCTCCGTGCCCTGCACATGTGGTATGCTGGAAGAGCACTGTGAATTGACCCTGCAGTGGAGGCTGAGGACACGGTAGAGGATGAGGAGTTAGAGGCGGACATTGTTGCAGGACTAATGGCTTGAGAATGTGGAGGCGGAAGCGGTGTCACCTGGCCAAGTTGCTGGTGTGGCTGGGCAGGAACCACATTTACCCAGTGGGCCGTAAAGGACATATATTGTCCTTGACCATAGTTATAGCTATCGACCAATTTTCCTAAAAAAGGCTGTATCACAAACAAATTTCACCACTGAATGGCTAATCGACATAATTTGGTTCACACAAAAGAAAGTCTACAATCTCCCATCTATTCTCCAGATAAAGGCTGTTTCATAAAAAAATGTCACCAATGAATGGCTAATCGACTTAATTCGGTTCATAGAGAAGAAAGTCTACAATCACCCATCAATTTTCCTGTAATCTTTTTCCTATTAATTCACCCCATAAAAATAAATATAGCAATCGCAATTCACCGCAGAATGGCTAATATGACGTACGTATCTATCCTATTAATACACCCTGTAAATGGCTGTAGTAGAATGGAACTTCTCCTCTGAACAGTAAATATTTTCTTTTTTGCCACTAATACACACCAAAAAGGGCTGTAATTTTCTTACTTCAACACACAACGGCTAATAAGCCCTTTTTCTTTTTCCCCACTAATACACGCCAAAAAGGGTTTTAGAACATATCTGCAGAACGGCAAATATATATATTTTTTTGCCACTAATACACAGCAAAAAGGGCTTTAGAACATATAGCTGCACCACTAAACGGCAAATAGGACCTTACTTTTTTTCACTTATACATGCCAAAACGGGCTTTAGAACATATAACTGCACCGCTGAATGGCAAATAGGCCCTTACTTTTTTTCCACTTATACATGCCACAAAAGGCTTTAGAACATATAACTGCACCGCAGAACGGCAAATAATATATATTTTGTTGCCACTAATACACGCCAAAAAAGGCTTTAGAATATATAACTGCACTGCTGAACAGCAAATATGTTTTTATTTTTTCCACTTATACACTCCACAAAAGGCTTTAGAAAATATAACTGCTCCGCTGAACGGCAAATATATTTTTCTTTTGCCACTAATACACGACAAAAAGTGCTTTAGAACATAACTGTACCGCTGAACTGCAAATAAGAAATACACGCCAAAAAAGACTGTAATTTTCGCACTTCACCACACAAAGGCTAATAAGCCCTTTTTCCCCCACTAATACAAGCCAAAAAATGCTTTAGAACATATAACTGCACCGCAGAAGGGCAAATAAGATGTAGAAATATTTCCTTGTAATAAACCCTGTTAATGGCTGTATCAAACAGCACTTGTACCCTAATAACAAGAACAGTTTGCTGGAATTACAGAGCTGTATAATCGGAATTTGTATCCCCAGTCAGTGCAGCAAGGTGTAATAGGATTGTTCCTATAACCCAGTGTCACGAGTTGGAGGTCCCAGGAGAGACCACCGCGTCGTCAAGCAATAAACAAACGGAAATCAGGTACAGACACACAAGAGTTTATTGC
The DNA here is from genome assembly GCF_905171765.1 of Bufo bufo. Taxonomy (NCBI): domain Eukaryota; kingdom Metazoa; phylum Chordata; class Amphibia; order Anura; family Bufonidae; genus Bufo; species Bufo bufo. The sequence goes on from NC_053398.1 coordinate 122,293,066, forward strand.
ACAAACAAAAGCCAGGGAAGGCAGCACAGACAAAACATGAGCTCTATGTACCATCAGCACAGTGGGAGAAAACCCCCACAGCGCCACTGTCTAGTAATACTCCAGAGGGGCGTGACTAAGCAACTCCTGGTATTCACTAGGGCCCCAGATGGTAGGGTTAGACTTTGCAGCAGGAAGTTGCCAGGGTCCACTCCAGAGCGTGAGCTAGACAGTGACAGCAAGAACGAATGGGCAACAGGTACCAGAAGGTACCGACGGCACATAGGCAAACATAACATAGACAGGCAAATACAAACAGGGCAACTAATAACACAAGCAGGAGTACATAGCAAGGAAACAGGAGCGACAATGAGCAGAGAAGGACTTGCTCCACCAGTAGTAAACTACATGGCCTTGCTCATGGCACTCTGCTGCAAAGAAAGGTGCAGCAAGGGCTTGATGAACAGAGACAAATGAATACACACAAGGTGACTCAAACCTAATTGGCAGAACAGATAACAGAAAGACTGGAAAGAGGACGTCAATGAACAAGTAGGAAACCCACAGAGCACAGACAGACATGGATCCCATGGGTCAGCAGCATGGGAGAGTGAGTACAAACAAGGAGCAGGAAGAGACAACACACACCAGGAGAGCTGACCCAGAACTGAGGAAACCTCAGCCTTATATACAGGTTCCATTGGTGCAGCAGAGAGGCCACACCCATGGAGCATACAGAGAGGATTAACTCCAGAATGAAACACAGGGGAGTTAACCCATAAAGAATCAAAGAATACACAGAAACGAAACTTCAGCGAGGAGCGCCGAACGAGCAAGGACGGAAGGTCACAGCCAGAGATAACGACTGTGACACCCAGGCTGTGACCTCCCCTACTGAACCCTGTTCTACATAAATGCTGTGGAATGATTCCTCCCTATTCTTTCCCTACACCTAGAAAAATCTTGCCCTGCACTTGTAAATCGTTTTTTATCACAATGAAGTCTTTCCTAGCACTGTCCTTAGCGCCTGCTGATGTCTCTCCCTGCACTAAGTACACTAGAAAATGGCAGAATCCAAGATGGCTGAGGCTATTTATAGGGCTGTGATATCACAGGGCTGGCTGCTAATTGGCTGCATGCATGGCATTTTATGGGTTATCCCTTGTTCCCAGAGTTCCTTGTATCAAGGAATTAATCAGCACATAATTTAGGATCTAAAACAACATGATGTTAAAAGTTGGAGATTTATTTTAAGAACAGCCCTTATCTACATTTGGTTAGAGTAGAATAATACCACTGCACTGACTGTAGTAGAGGCTTGTTCCATTAAGCTGCAAAGGATAGGTACTGCAAGGGGTTGAAATCCATTGTTTGTAAAGGACTTCTGAAGTGTTAAAAGATCAAGGTGCTCCTATTTCAGAGATATACAACGCTCTATTCTCCTTGCCCGGTCACCATTTTTTTTTCCCAATCTCCGTCCCCAATATAGAGTTTGGAGGACTAGTAATAGTTTTGCCTCACTCTTTGTCATTGCTAAATAGCACTGTCTCCAGCACAATGAATGTCATTTTTCAAGTGACATAGCACACACATCCAGTGCAGAGCAATGCTCCAAGATCCTGGATGTATGATGACATTGCAAAAAAATATATATCAGCATTTTTATCTCTGACATAGAGATTGATGTCCGGTACTGAGAGTAACATATCACTTTACTACCGTTCCTAAGTGTAAACATAAGATCTTGAGACAGTGTGACAAAAATGTATTGTATTTTTATTGGGGAAAAAAATCATTTTTCTTGTGCCATTCAGCAAGCAATAACAGCTTATAGGAATATATTCTATAGTTTAGTTCATAGTGTGGGTCATATATTTCTATTGTTATGAAGTGAAGAGGTGGGTTTCCGTGAAGCCCAGAGGAAAATGACAATTAACAATGCTCTGTAAATTTAAAGGGGCTGTCAGGGCTTTTAATATTGATGACCTATCTTCAGAATAGGTCATCAATATCAGATCGGCAGGGGTCTGACACCTGGCAGCCCCGCCGATCAGATGAATGAAGAGACGGCACAGGCAGTGCACACTTGCCGTCTCCCTTCTCTCTTCCTGTCAGTTGCTGCAGTTACAGCAGCGGTGAACAGGAAGAGAGACGGGAGACGGTATGGGTGCACTGCCTGCGCCGTCTTCTCATTCAGCTGATCGGCGGGGCTGCCAGGTGTCAGACCCCTGCCAGTCTGATATTGATGACCTAGCCTGAAGATAGGTCATCAATATTAAAAGCCCAGACAACCCCTCTAAGCATTGATGACTTATCTCTAGGATACAAGAGTATACATTATATTAGAGATGAACAAATTTCCTAAAATTCATTTTGTTCCAGTTTGCCTGAATCGGGTAAGAAACGATTCTACCCAAATTGAAAGTGTTTTAGATGCCTGAAATATTTCTCTCTCTTTCTGTTTCGCTTGGAAACAGGAATGAACTTAAAGAGGATCTGTCACCTCTCCTGACATACCTGTTTTAGTAACTTCTTGCATCCCCCCCCATCCCCCATTTAATAACAATTCTGGAGCATCTATTCTTATGACCCTATGTTGTGCAATTCTTTTATTATTCCTGGTAGAAATTATAAATTAATTGCTAGTAGACATGTCCCGAACTATTCGCCGGCGAACATCGCTTTGACCCTGTACCTCACAGTCAGCAGACCCATTCCAGCCAATCAGCATACCCTCCCTCCCAGACCCTCCCACCTCCTATAAAAAAGCAAGGACGGTATTCCTCTTAGATTCATTCTGAAACTGCAGTGTTAGTTAGAGCAGGGACAGTGCAGCTGCTGCTGCTGCTGAATTAATAGGTAAAGCGTTAGCTAGGCCAGTGTTCTGTGTCCACTCCAGTCCTCAAAGACTCATCTGCTATAAGGACAGCGTCCTGACAGCACCCCAAAAAGCCCTTTTTAGGGCTGGTACATCAGTCTGCTTTTATTTTTTTCCCCTATATACATACATTACAGTTGCCTGCCCGTGTGTGAGAGGCCACAGGCCTACAGACTGTACTGTGTGCCCACCACTCATATCGGGTGGCACAGTACCTTGCAGATAAAAAAGTAATTTAATGTTTTTCTCTGTAATATAATTGCAGTTGCCTGCCAGTGAGTGTCAGGCCCACTGACTGTACTGTGCCCACCGCCCACCACTCATATCGGGTGGCACAGTACCTTGGAGATAAAAAAAGTAATTTAAATTGTCCTCTGTAATATAATTGCAGTTGCCTGCCAATGAGTGTCAGGCCCACACGCTGTACTGTGCCCATTGCCCACCACTCATATAGGGTGGCACAGTACCTTGCAGATAAAAAAGTCATTTAATTTGTCCTCTCTAATATAATTGCAGTTGCCTGCCAGTGAGTGTCAGGCCCACAGACTGTACTGTGCCCACTGCCCACCACTCATATAGGGTGGCACAGTACCTTGCAGATAAAAAAGTCATTCAATTTTTTCTCTGTAATATAATTGCAGTTGCCTGCCAGTGAGTGTCAGGCCCACTGACTGTACTGTGCCCACTGCCCACCACTCATATAGGGTGGCACAGTACCTTGCAGATAAAAAAGTCATTCAATTTTTCCTCTGTAATATAATTGCAGTTGCCTGCCAATGAGTGTCAGGCCCACTGACTGTACTGTGCCCACTGCCAGTGCCCACCACTCATATAGGGTGGCACAGTACCTTGCAGATAAAAAAGTCATTTAATTTTTTCTCTGTAATATAATTGCAGTTGCCTGCCAGTGAGTGTCAGGCCCACTGACTGTACTGTGCCTACTGGCCACCACTCATATAGGGTGGCACATTACCTAGCAGATAAAAAAGTCATTAAATTTTTCCTCTGTAATATAATTGCAGTTGCCTGCCAGTGAGTGTCAGGCCCACTGACTGAACTGTGCCCACTGCCCACCACTCATATAGGGTGGCACAGCACCTTGCAAGATAAAAAAAGTCATTACATTTTTCCTCTGTAATATAATTGCAGTTGCCTGCCAGTGAGTGTCAGGCCCACTGACTGTACTGAGCCCACTGCCCACCACTCATATAGGGTGGCACATTACCTAGCAGATAAAAAAGTCATAAAATTTTTCCTCTGTAATATAATTGCAGTTGCCTGCCAGTGAGTGTCAGGCCCACTGACTGTACTGTGCCCACTGCCCTCCACTCATATAGGGTGGCACAGTACCTTGCACGCATAGTACCACTAATCCCCAAAAAAATGACAGGCAAAGGCAGGCCACCCCGCAGGGGCCGTCGTGGTCGTGGTGCTGGGATTTCCTTTGGCCCTAGAATAATGCCCAGTGTTCAGAGGCCACGTACCCTGAACTCGAAAAATTCTGAGGACATAGTTGACTGGCTTACACAGGACACCCAATCTTCTACAGCTTCCGCTAAGAACCTTGACGCACCATCCTCCTCCAGCTCAGCTTCGGGCACCTCTCAAGTTACCACTCGCCCACCCGCCGCCACCACCAACACTAGCACCACAGCCGCTTCACTTGATCTGTCAGAGGAGTTATTTACACATAGTTGGAAGAAATGAGTGATAAGTCTCAGTCAGGCAGCATTACACACATGGACGTACGGTGTGATGATAATGATGTTGTACCCGCTGATGCTTCCTTTGCTGAGTTGTCAGATACAAGTGAAGCGGTTGATGATGACAATGTGTCCGTGGATGTCACGTGGGTGCCCGCTCGAAGAGAAGAAGAAAAGAGGGAAAGTTCATATGGGGAGACAGAGAGGAGGAGGAGACGAGTTGGAAGCAGGGGGAGGTCGTCGCAAGGAGCTAGTGGCACAGTCAGACAGCATGTATCGGCACCCGGGGTCAGCCAGACAGCACGCCAATCAACGCATGCTGTTGCCACCACCAGAATGCCGTCATTGCAAAGTTCAGCAGTGTGGCATTTTTTTTGTGTGTCTGCCTCTGATAACAGCGATGCCATTTGCAATCTGTGCCAAAAGAAACTGAGTCGTGGGAAGTCCAACACCCACCTAGGTACAACTGCTTTGCGAACATGATCTCACATCACAAACGCCTATAGGATCAACACATGAGAGTTTTCTCCAATCCGATGGTATATTTTAACTTGAAGCATCCCCATCACCATGGGAACGCCTCTATGTTAGAAAATACCATCGGATTTGAGTTAGAGCGTGAAAACTCAGATCCGACAGTATATTCTAACACAGAGGCGTTCCCATAGTGATGGGGACGCTCCAAGTTAGAATATACTGAGAACTGTGGACATAACTGCCCCCTGCTGCCTGGCAGCACCTGATCTCTTACAGGGGGTGTGATCCGCACAATTAACCCCTCAGGTGCCGCATCTAAGGGGTTAATTGTGCGGATCACAGCCCCCTGTAAGAGATCAGGTGCTGCTAGGCAGCAGGGGGCCAGACCCCTCTCCCTCCTCAGTATTAAAATAATTGGTGGCCAGTGCAGCCCCCCCTCACTCCCTCCCCAGTATTGAAATCATTGGTGGCCAGTGCGGCCCCCCCTCCCTATTAAAATCATTGGTGGCTAGTGCGGACCCCCCCACCCCCACCCACCCCCTATTAAAATCATTGGTGTCCAGTGCGGCCTCCCCTCTCCCCCCCATCATTGGTGGCAGCGGAGCGGCAGTTCCGATCGGAGTCCCAGCTGCCATGGTAACCGATCGGAGCCCCAGCGATTAAACTGGGACTCCGATCGGAACTGTCGCTCCGCTGCCATTAATGATGGAGGGGGGTTGTTAACCTGTGGCCACTGCCCCAATGATTTTAATTAGGGTGGGGAGAGGGGAGGCCACACTGGACACCAATGATTTTAATAGGGGGGGGTGGCATACTGGCCACCAATGATTTTAATACTGGGGAGGGAGGGGGGTCTGGCCCCTGCTGCGTGGCAGCACCTGATCTCTTACAGGGGGCTGTGATCCGCACAATTAACCCCTCAGGTGCGGCACCCGAGGGGTTAATTGTGCGGATCACAGCCCCTTGTAAGATATCGGGTGCTGCCAGGCAGCAGGGGATAGTTATATACACAGTTCTTAGTATATTCTAACTTGAAGCGTCCCCATCACCATGGGAATGCCACTGTGTTAGAATATACTGTCGGATCTGAGTTTTCACGATCGTGAAAACTCCGATCTGAAAAAGCTAATACTATTATTTTCTGTTATAAACTTATAACCATGTTATAACGGAAAATAATAAAGTGAAGTTCAGGTCCCCATTGACTTCAATAGGGTTCGGGTTCGGGTCCAAGTTCGGATCAAACTCCCTGAACCAGAACATCTAGGTGTTCGCTCAACTCTAGTGGTGAGCATTAGAGTTGAGAGAATACCTAGATGTTCGGGTTCAGGGAGTTCGGCAGAACTTTAAAAAAAAGTTTGGGTTCGGGACCCGAACTCGAACCCCATTAAAGTCAATGGGTACCAAAACTTCACTTTATTATTTTCCGTTATAACATGGTTATAATGGAAAATAATTCTATTAGATTTTTCAGATCTGAGTTTTCACGATCCGACAGTTCCGACAGTTCGGGTTCGCTCAACCCTAGTGAGCATACCTACAACAATTCACCACATCTCACTTGCCGAGGCTGCACACAGATTATTGTATGGTGATGGAGCTCAGCATTAGGACACAATGTGACGGAACACATGTATCAGTGTCAGGACACAGTGTGAAGGTTGGTGCCTTGGGGGAGGTGGGCATATAAGTTAAGAAGCTAAGTAAGATTTTTTTTCTACATAAGAGGCCTGAATGAATTAGTAGGTCTGGTCTGGGGTCTACATATTTAAGAAGTCTGATTTGGGGTATGATTCATTTAGGGGGTTCAGTCTATGATCTGATGCTTTTATTGGTCTGATTCACTGAGATGCCTTGTTTGGGGTATGACTAATTTAGAGCTCTGGTATCTAAATGTATTCAAGTAAGGATCTTGAATGGGGTATCATTTAGAGATCTGGTCTGAGGTCTAAATTAATTTAGGAGTATACAATTTCCCTATGGAGCCCAGCATTAGCTAGAAATAAAGCCTTGCTCTTAAGCCAATTCCAGTAAACAGGGGCCATTTGGCAAAATGTATGATCCTTAATAATAGATGATGGACAACAGAAGCAAAGGAAACTTTCTTTGCAGCATAAAGACAAGACAGCATGTAGCTACAGTATAGTAATCCTCCACCTAATCTGTTTCATAGAATTTAATGTAATGTATACTTTAGAGAACCATTGATATCTTTGTAGGGTGCTCATCTTCTTGAAGTGGATGCAAACTGTCTGTCAGCTCTCGATGAAGAGAGGCATCATGAAGAGGGTTACTGTATACATGTGGGAGGCATTGCATTTTTAATGAACTTGCCACTTAAGACCGTAATTTCATTAAGAGAGTAAAACCTAAAGACTCTTAGCCATCTTTCTGCACCTCTTCCACTTTTTCTCTTTATTCTTCATCACATAATATGGAAAAAGAGAAGTAACCTTCCACATTTGCGTCCCACATTATAAACTCCCAACAGCTGGGTCTAGTAGTTATGAAATGCAATCTTTCTACCTTTGACCTCATATATAAAAGCAAGAATGTTACAAACTACTTCAAATGTCTATACAATGTGGCTAGTTTACCGATTAAATGAAAACAGTAGTCTAGAAGCTCTAGTAGATGTGCTCTTATGTTCACTATCATGCATCGTACTCAGAACTTCAATTAACCTAGGTTTCTTTCCTAGTGATCAAACAGCATGGAAACATTTATATGATAGATGTTTCTACAAAAGAAAAAAAGGTCATATCTGTTTTCACCATGCATGAAAAAAGAGGAAATTTGTTAGAGTTACAGAACAGCTAATGAAAGTGTATTTCTATAGTTAAAAACAAGTTTCCAGAAAAGAATAGTACAGGTGAACAGTAATGAGCGGCAGGGGCAATATTCGAATTTGAAATATTTCGAGAATATTTGGGCGAATATTCACGATATATTTGCGAATTCGAGAATTTGTGATCTCATTATTTTCTTGATTGTGAAAATCGGCAATCGGAAAATTTGCAATAAAATTTAGAGATGCGAAAATTTGCAATCAACACTACTCCTAAAGTCAAAGATACTCCTAAAGTCAAAGATATTGCAGCCTTCTCATTGGCCCACAAGCAAGAAGCAGTGAGGGTACTGATGAAAAAAATCTAGAATATTCGCGATTACAAAGATATAGCACTATATTCTAGATATTCTCAAATTCTCGAAGTGCCAATATTTGCGATAACAATTTGCGATTAGAATATTCGTGATCAACACTACAGGTGAATATAAGAAACCTTTCTCCTGGCCTTCTCATGCTGCTTTCCTCTTCCTTCCCTTTCCTCACCCTCATATCTCTATTAACTCCTGCCTCTATCTCCAGTCTCACACATAAAATCTATTGAAAGAGGAGGAAGTTGGAAGGTGACTTATTACCTCATTCAAAACAGTGGTAGAACTGTCACAGTGCGGTGTGGGTAGTAAACTAAAAAGACGGAAGGGAAAAGGTACTAGGCCTGGAAACTAGGAATAGGGGAAAGGTCACCACCTAGTGAATCCCTAAACCGAGCCCTGACTACTATCAGTATGAACAGACCTCGATGGTAGGAATGTTCATACGCAGAAATAACAACAAGAAATAAGGAATAAGACAATTCACTCTGAAGTATGAGGATGAGCAGGAACTCAGATGAGAACCATCACCAGCACTTCCACACCCAAAAGGAGCTATCAACCTCATAGCATGATGGGTGAGACCAAAATAAATAGAGGAGTTGGAATAACCACTTAAGCTACACCTGAGACAAGAGGTGTGGTCACAATCAGCAACAACACATAAACAAGTGAAACCAGAGAGGCTGTCAGATCACATCACATGCAGCCAGTCTCTTAGATCTTCTGACCACTATCACGGGAGAGACCGTGACAAGAACCTTATTCTACTAGATATAGTAGAGTTGAAAGTGCTAAGTGTAGCAGCGCTAAGAGACTGCAGTTTGTGTGTCTCTGATCCATCAGCCTCCTCCCACCAACTCTCTCCATAGATGTCAATGTTAAATGCAGATAGAAGCATTTTTCAATGACAAGATATATTACAAAGTTTCTTATAATCACCTGCTCCATTCATTTATAGAAAGTTGATTTTATAATTGGACGTATGCTTTAAGGGGTTATCCTTTGAAGAAAATCCATTAAAGAAAATCTGTGACCAGGAAATCCAAAGTTAAACCTCAGAACATGCCCAGTAGGGCTAAATCAGCTTAAATAAACCTTCCACTTAGTGATCTGTTGCTTTATTCTGGACAACAAGAACTTACTCTATAAGCAAATGAGCAATTAAATGCACTAATGGCGAGCAAATCCTGTCTGTGCACTCTTACTTATCCTGCTTCCCCTACCAGTCCCTCACTTTTCCTTCATTGACAATGTCACGTTCCCTATAGTCATCTCAGCTGTCTGTCAATCAGGAGAAGGTGGAGCTGCAGGGGGAGCAGGAGGTACATGGAATGGCTTACGCCAACCCTAGGTGCACTTAACTGGTCATTTGCATATAGATAAAAAGTACTATTTTCCTATCCCTGGTGACAGACTCCCTTTAAGAAATTGAATCCAAGCTGTATCACAAGTCTATCTCCAGGTACCCCCAGAGATCTTCGTCTCATGAGGAGCTGTAGAGGAAATGTAGTATTACATTCCATCCATTCACATGAAGAGACAACCATGTCATACATGGATGGGCTGGACCTGCAAGAGCTACACTTTGTCAGTGGATTTCTGTTTTGGTTCATAAAGTGGAGTATCGAGCAGAGCAGGAGACTCTCATTGTGACATCCATATACCCTAATAGGACAAATGGATAAGGATCAGCATTATTATTTGGCTCATTTACTATGGTTTAGGTTTCTAAGATGAAGCAAAGTAGATACTTATCCAAACATTGTCAAATCAACTTTAAGAGACAGAGACAGAGGTCCAGATGACATGATGTATGCTTGAAAGATTTGCCTGATGAAGTAACCATTGCGGTGATTAAGCGTGTTGCCAAATAAACCTTTCAAGCTTATACAGTACGTTGTCATCCAATCATCTGTCTCTACTAATCACCAAGCAACCCTCTCCAGACTTTTATTTTTTACCTGCTTTCTCCATCGTTGCATGGAGGTGCTTCATACCATTGGTCTTGGAGCTGACTGCTACTTTACATTTGCTACACACACTCCTCCCTGAGTTGGCACGGTGATCACAACTGCAGTAGGTGAGCACCTCTCTCACTGTGCACTTCTGCCGCACACTTCTTGGCCTAGTGATCCTGCACTATTGGTGGGCCCCTGGAAGTTTTCTCTTGTCTTTCAGTCTAAAGACATATGATGGGAGGGAGTCAGAAAAGGCCATGAAATACAAAACAGTAGAACGGAAAAGATCAAGGTTAAAACCAGCAATGAGTTGAATGATACTTTCACAGACATTACGAATATCTCACAAAGAGCCAAAAGATTTAGAGAGAAGGCAAAGAACCACTATTCAAATAATCAGTTTAATTATGTCTATATTTGTTTCATTTATATCAGTTGATATCATAAAGAATTCTCCAAATGAAGAACATCTAATCTGTACTAGCCTTTGTTTCATACAGTAGTTTTCTTTCAAGTAAACTTTCCTTTTTGTGACACAAAATTACAGTTTCTCTGTCCTGTTCTTGCATCTAAATATCTGAGCCAAGACAGATAGGCTTGTTGGTTCCCTTTCTGGCACCAGAACCTGAGACATACAGTATGTCTCGCCCTCGTCTTCCAATTAATGTTTTTTTTTTTTTTTTATGCCATGTGCTGCACTAGGTAAGTGCCAAAACAGGGGCATAATAATGGGGGCTGCAGAGAGGAAGGGTTCTTCTCCAGGTTCTGGGGCCAGAAGAGGTCTAAAAAGCTCCCAAGCCCCATATGAAGAGTCCAGAAGCCTAATGGGTGACCCTATTATAGATTTTACGGGCACTTCAAGTTGCATTAAATACTCTCAGGGAACCTTGGCGTGAGTAAAAAAAAAAAAAAAAAGTAAAGAAAGACTAAAACAAAACTAAAATTGCTTCTCAGTAAGAGACATTAATGACTTCGAATGTTACAGAGAAAATCTCTGTCCTAAGTGTCTATTAAATTACATTTTATGCCGCTATGTCATTTCTCCATCGTTCATTTAAACATTTAGTAAATTTCCTTTATGAAGACAATTGTAAAAAGCCTTAGCTTCTATTTCCCGGTGATATGCAGCTGTCAGTGAAGTTTGTAATTACATAAAAGACACCGAAACAACATAAGTTGTTCGAGATGTAAACTCAAGTAATATTTCTTAATAACCCCCGAAACTCATTGGAAAAATAGAAAAAGGAAATCTTGTTAGGTATTCAGAGCAAGATTAGAGGAGGCATTTCAAAGGACATACTTGTAGATATTTATCTAATATATCCTGTGGATAATCATATAAAAATACACATAAGACCAAGGCTAAGCTGATTATGCTTCTGTAATGGAAGTGTAATTTTCTTTTGTTCCAACTACAGCAATGCTTAGTGTTTTTATTTTTTTTTCCCCTTGCCAAAATTATATGATTATCATAAAGGCCAATATTACAAGTTGGAAAAGATGCAATAAACTTTGTTAAATTTTTTGCTTTCTTGATAGAATTTAAGATTGATGGCAGTGCTATCTCCCAGCAGACTGCTCACTCGAATTGTTTAGAAAGTAAAATGAACAGCTGGTTGTTGACCTAAAGTTTTTGAGTGTGCCTAATAGAATATGCTTAATTGATATGCAAAATATATTTTAATATAAAGAGGTTGTCCAGGTACTTGGCCCCCCACCTGCTGCTCTTAACGGGTTGAGGGAAGCATTCTTGTCTGCTCCTCGCTGCCTAGTTCCAGCTCCTTCAGTCCACCATGGCATTTGCTGTTATCCAGGCGCCATTTGTCAACTTCCAGTGTGGATGGGGGTCACATGTGCAACTGCAACCAATGACTGGCGATGTGTCCCACAAGCAGCAACTGACCCAATGACATGACCTCCGTGCATTAACAAAGTTGGTGACCAGTGATCATAGAGGTGGAGCAAAGGAACTGGCTATAAAAAAAAATCCATGGCCATTTCATCATAGATGCCTTTTTTTTTTTTTTCAGAGGCTATCAGTACTACCAGTCACTGGCTTCAGTGATCATGTTCCATGCCTGCTGGCTTCACCACTTAGAATTATTTTTGAACTGTCAGACAACCTCTTCAAAGTTTTTTTTTGAAAACTAGAGATCTCATATGTCCTTAAATGTCAGATGATAATATTAGTTAAGGTTATTTACCTGGGATATTCGCTAATATTCAAAACGAAGGGCCTCCAGATAATAGTTACAACCATCACAGCAATAGTGGAGGTGGTGGTGGGTTGTTGTAGAGGGGCAACAATAAGAAGTCAACTGACCCTAATACAGACATTCCTGAAGAAGCAGAATCTTTGCCCAATGTAAGTAATGGCTAGCTGATCCTGTATTTGCCAATCACTGAGGAACCTAATCATAAAAGGAAGGGCAAAAAAACTGAAAAAAACTATATGTGTTGCATAGGGTGTAGTAGAGATGAGCGAACCAGTCGAGATTTGTTTTGGCTTCAATTCAACAAGTTTTGTTAAAACTTTTATTCGGACCCGAATCAGGCCAAACAAAATTGCCCAATTGCCCTGAAAGTTGCTCCTAGGACTTAATATCTCTTTTTGTTTATTTTTTATGAATCCCCCCCACCCAAGCTCTGGAATGCAAAGACAGTAATAGTAAATGATGTCTAAGTGACACTGACATACATAGCTATGGCTAAATGCACGTTAGACTGTGCTAACATGCAGCATGTTTAAAAACCCACAAAACCGGCACATGTGCTATGCTTTTCATATTGCAAAGCTTCCAAAAATGTAGGGCCAGGCAATGTTTATGGGATAAAAAATAAATATATAAGTATCTTAGGGGACCAAGAGCCCAAAATGATACCTTGACAGGGTCGGAATGTCTATCCAAAAGACATGCACAAGTGTTGATTGTCAGAAAAAAAAGACAATCAACGAGCCTAAAAAAATCTCCTTGTTAATTGGGAGCAGCGCAGTGTGAATGTGGAAAGGGTATGATACAGATATAGTGGCATGCAGCCACTATGGTAGCGGCAGCAGAAGCAGCAGAAGATAGAACATATAGGGCAGTAGATTGGCCTTCTATGGGTAATAGAAGTAGTAATAGTAATGGTGGTAATGGTAGTAGTGGCAGATGCTTTGCAATAACAGCAGTGGCAGTAGATGTCGGCAGGTCGCAGCAGTGGCATGATGGCGACGGTGACATAGTGGAGGGGCAGCAGCACTAGTACAGAACTTAAAGGGAACCTGTTACCTGGAAAACACATATTAAACCAACCACAGTACCCTAAAGTATCCCCCAGTGTGTTGCTAATCATGATTTTCTTTCCTCATTCTGTCTGCTCATATTTGTTAAAATCGCTCTTTTAATGTCTGTTGGCTCCTTCTCCAAGTCAGGCTTGAAGTCAAGGGGGCAGCGGCCCTTACCCCTCCTCTCTATATTGTGATGGACATCTTGCTGTGATGCCAGGACCGCACTCTTCTCGCGCATGTGCCGTGCGCTGCTTGCTACAGCGCGATCCCGACTCCGGCTCCCTCACTCACCGCCTTCATTTTGCAGACTGCGCATGTGCCGTTCAGTTCCAGCGCACTCATGCCCGGCCGTCGCTTCTCGTCTTTTGCATGAGCATGATCACTGGCTTCAAGCGCTGGAGAACGCAAGCCAGTGATCACGCTCCCACTAAAGATGAGAAGCGACGGCCAGGCGCGAGCGCGATGGAACTGGCGCGATGGAACTGAATGTCGCATGCGCAGTCTGCAAAATGAAGGTGGTGAGTGAGGGAGGCAGGATCGCGCTGTAACAGGCAGCGCATGGCGCATGCGCGAGAAGAGCACGGTCCTGGCATCATGGCAAGATAATTACAGAGATAAAATAAAGAAAAAAAAGTGCTAGAGACTTGTCCCCCAAAAAAGGGGGCCCAGGTGGTATTGGGGAGGGTGGGCAATAGCACAGGGGCGCCAAGGTGAAGAGAAACGGATGGGGAGGGTGTAGTAGGTCTATGGAAGGTTACGCCTGTACTAATTTGATGGGTGGTTCTCCTTCACAGTATTGATATATGACAGAGCATATATCACTGTGTCTATATTATTATGGTTGGTGGTTCTGTTTCACAGACTCGATATTTGGTGTAGCATATATCACTGTGTCTATGTTTATTCTTGTTTATTGGTTCTATTTCACAGTCTCGATTTATGGCGACGCATGTATCACTGTGAGAGTAGTTAAAAATAATAGATTGTGTTAAAAGAATTGTTTGAGAATTAATAAAACGAAGGGGGTCTTACTTCACCAGGGAGGGAGGGGAGGTATAGGATAAGCATAATACACCAATACCTGCTCCTCCCCCACCGAGATCGCTCGTCAGGTAGTATGAACTTTCCTCCACGTCCCAAAGAATGGTAATCAAGGTTCCAAATGGAGAGTTCTTTATTGCATGAATAAATAAAAGCTCAACGCGTTTCGAGGTATCTTCCCCTTTCTCAAGAGCAGTGTGAATTAAAACACATAACATAAAGTGCATGGTGCCAAGTATATATAGGTGTCTTAATTAATCAATCAGGGATCAATTTGCTGAAAATTCTGGCGGGGACTGGAAGTGGGGGCGGAACGTCACTTCCGGTCCCCTGGGCTCTTTTAATCATCCAGAATATGTGATTTAAATACAGTATATATAGTGCTTTGGTATGTATTGGGATATGCCAAGGGGAGATGATAGGGGCGCCAGTCTGGGTTCTTTAGCCTTAGATTTGATGTTGATGTGCTGTGCCTCTTTTTCTCCACACATAGTGTTGTGTGTTTCTTTCAAACAACTCAACTTTGGTTTCATCTGTCCACAGAATATTTTGCCACTACTGCTGTGGAACATCCAGGTGCTCTTGTGCAAACTGTAAATGTGCAGCAATTCTTTTTTGGACAGCAGTGGCTTCCTCTGTGGTATCCCCCATGAAATCCATTCTTGTTTAGTGTTTTACATATCGTAGATTCGCTAACAGGGATGTTAGCATATGCCAGAAACTTTTGTAAGTCTTTAGCTGACACTCTAGGATTCTTCTTCACCTCATTGAGCAGTCTGCGCTGTGCTCTTGCAGTCATCTTTACAGGACGGCCACTCCTAGGGAGAGTAGCAGCAGTGCTGAACTTTCTCCATTTATAGACAATTTGTCTTACCGTGGACTGATGAACAGCAAGGCTTTTGGAGATACTTGTATAACCCTTTCCAGCTTTATGCAAGTCAATAATTCTTAATTGTAGGTCTTCTGAGAGCTCTTTTGTGCGAGGCATCATTCACATCAGGCAATGCTTCTTGTGAAAAGCAAACCCAGAACTGGTGTGTGTGTTTTTTATAGGGCAGGGCAGCTGTAACAAACACCTCCAATCTCATCTCATTGATTGGACTCTAGTTGGCTGACACCTCACTACAATTAGCTCTTGAAGATGTCATTAGTCTAGGGGTACACATGCTTTTTCCACCTGCAACTGTATAAGCACATACTGTATGAACATGAGACCAACACAGATGCCTTCAGCTGTCAAGCACACATGCAACAGGTCAGCCAGTTTTATAGGTACATATCTGCTGACAGGTGCCCTTTAATTTATGACAAGGTCCAGCTCCTGGCCCATCAAGAGCGGCGTATCACACGCAATTTTAGATTAGCCGAATACCACATGTGCTCGAGCGCAATGCTCGAGTCTCCTCCCCGCACGTTTCCTTGCTGCTACGCAGCCAATAAATGTGCAGGTAAGTACTGCCCTCACTGTAATGCTGTAGCCATGTTGGCTGCTGGCATTACAGTGATTGGCTGTCCGGAACGCCTCATCGGGTGCTATATAGCACCTGATGATGCGTGTTCGTCTCAGTCTTAGTCAGGGAGTGCTGTGCTGAGGAAGAGACAAACAGTGTAGGGAGTGATATAGGAATGTTTTTATTAGAAAAACTTTTCAGAGACCCAAAAGTCCTATTAAGGACTATTGTTGTGAGTGGCAGCAGCAATATCTATTTTTAGCACAAACTGCGCTAAATAGCTAAAACTTTACAGACCCAAAAGTCCTTTTAAGGACTGTTGTGTGTGGCAGCAATATCTATTTTTAATGCATCCTGCGCTAAATAGTGTGCAATAGTAAGGCCGCTGTAGACAGCGACATTAGCTGCGCCACATCTCCTGTGTAAAGTGTGCGCATCCAAAAAATATCTGTGACATTCAGTGTACTTTTTTAATAGACGCTGTCTGCTGCGGACAGTGACATTACCAGTGCCACATCTGCAGTGTAACGTGTGCACTGAAAAAATGTATCTGTGACATCCAGTGTACTTTTTCAATAGACGGTGTCCACTTCTGACAGTGACATTACCAGGGCCACATCTGCAGTGTAACGTGTGCGCTTAAAACATTTATCTGTGACATACAGTGTACTTTTTGCATAGACGCTATCTGCTGCGGACAGTGACATTACCAGTGCCACATCTGCAGTGTAACACGTGCGATGAAAAAATGTATCTGTGACATACAATGTACTTTTTCAATAGACGGTGTCCGCTTTTAACAGTGACATTACCAGGGCTACATCTGCAGTGTAACGTGTGCGCTTAATTTTTTTTATCTGTGACATACAGAGTACTTTTTCCGTAGACGATGTTTGCTGCGGACAGTGACATTACCAGTGCCACATCTGCAGTGTAACATGTGCGCTGAGAAAATTTATCTGTGACATCCAGTGTACCTTTTCTATAGACGGTGTCCGCCTCTGACATTGACATTACCAGTGCCGTATCTGCAGTGTAACGTGTGCGCTAATAAAATGTATCTGTGACATACAGTGTACTTTTTCTATAGACGGTGTCTGCTTCTGACAGTGACATTACCAGTGAAACATCTGCAGTGAAGTGTGTGCTTAATTTTTTTTATCTGTGACATACAATGTACATTTTCCATAGACAGTGTCTGCTGCGGACAGTGATATTACCAGTGCCACATCTGCAGTGTAACGTGTGCGCATCCAAAAAATATCTGTGACATCCAGTTTCCTTTTTCTGTAGACGGTGTCCATTTCGGACAGTGACATTAGCTGCGCCACATCTCCTTTGTAAAGTTTGCGCATCCAAAAAATATCTGTGACATCCAGTGTACTTTTTCAATAGACGGTGTCCGCTTCTGACAGTGACATTACCAGCGCCACATCTGCAGCGCCACATCTGCTTGAAGAGGGACAGATCTTGTGCCCTGATTCCCAAACTCTTGAGCATCCATAGTCACAAGAAGATGACGGTGGGGAACGGCAATTACTGTTTAATGAGGTGGATGGTGATGAGACACAGTTGCCAATAAGTCAACTGCAATTGCTCTCTCAAGAGGTTGAGGGAGAGGATGAGAAACAGTTGTCATTTACTGAGGTTGTGGTTAGGTCAACAAGTCAGGAGGATGAGCAGAGTGAGGATTTAGAAGGGGAGGTGGTGGACGATGAAGTCACTGATCCAACCTGGGAAGGTAGAATGCCGAGCGAGGACAGCAGTAAAGAGGGGGAGGGATCTGCTGCACCGCAACAGGCTGAAAGAGGCAGTGGGGTGGCAAAAGGGAGAAGGCAGTCCACACCAAACAGGCCCGCAACTGTTCCACGGAGCACCCCCTTGCGGAAATCCCCCTTGCTAAGGGGTAGGTGTTCCGCAGTATGGCGCTTTTTTGAGGAAAGTGCATGCGACAAAAGAATAGTAGTTTGCAACCTGTGCCGGACCAAAATGAGCCGGGGCTTAAACACTAGCAACCTCACCACCACCATGATCCGCCACATGGCATCCAAGCACTGTAATAAGTGGGACGAACGGCTAGGTCCACAAACTGTTTCTGTGGGTCACACCACTTCCTCCTCTTCCCCTGTGTTATGTGCTGGCCAATCCCCTGTCGAAAGCACAGGCCCGGATGCCTCCTGCCCTGCAGCTGGACCTTCGCAAGCACCATCAGCGACCACCCAGCGCAGCGTCCAAATGTCCTTACCCCAGGTATTTGAATGCAAGCGCAAATACACAACCACCCACCCACAGGCCATAGCACAAAATGCACAACTTTCCAAATTAATGTCCCTGGAAATGTTGCCATTTAGGCTTGTGGACACTGACACCTTCCGCAGTTTGATGTTGGCGGCCGTCTTACGTTATGCAGTCCCCAGCCGCCACTATTATTCAAGGTGTGACGTGCCCACCTGACACCAACATGTGTCCCGTAACATCACCCCTGCCCTGACCAACGCAGGTCCTCAGAAGATCCACTTAACCACGGACACATGGATGAGTGCATTCGGCCAGAGACGCTACATTTCCCTGACGGCACACTGAGTGAACGTTGTGGAGGCTGGGAGCGAGTCTCACCCTGGGAAGGCACAGGTGCTACTGACGTCAAGGATTGCGATGCCTAAGTCACTCAGGGTTTCCGCCAGCACCTACGTTAGTGACTCCAACCCCCACTTCTCCTCCTCCTCCTCCCCTTCCAACTCTAAATTATCCGCATGCAGCACCAGTCAACCATCAGTCAGTATATGGAAGCAGTGTAGCACTCCTTATCCTCTTCCATCATATAAACATGCTTATTCATCGCATATAATGCCCTCGCATATATTCCATTAGCATATAATGTTTTACAGGTTCAGCTCAGGTGCAGGCCCTCGTACATAATTTCATAGAGGGTCAGCTCACCAGCAGGCCCTTACCTAC
The DNA here is from genome assembly GCF_905171765.1 of Bufo bufo. NCBI lineage: Eukaryota > Metazoa > Chordata > Amphibia > Anura > Bufonidae > Bufo > Bufo bufo. Next base: position 122,311,944 of record NC_053398.1, read on the forward strand.
AATGTTTTACAGGGTCAGCACACCTGCAGGCCCTCACATAAAATTTTTTAGAGGGTCAGCTCACCTACAGGACCTCGCATATAATTTTTAGAGGGTCAGCTCATCCAGCAGGCCCTCACCTACAATCTTTTACAAGGTCAGCAAACCTGCAAGCAGTCACCTACAATCTTTTACAGGGTCAGCTCACCTGCAGGCCTTCGCATATAATTTTTTAGAGGGTCAGCTCACCAGTAAACGATCACCTACAATCTTTTACAGGGTCAGCTAACCAGCAGGCCCTCGGATATAATGTTTTACAGGGTCAGCTCACCTGCAGGCCCTCCTACATAATGTTTTACAGGGTCAGCTAACCAGCAGGCCCTCACCTACAACCTTTTACAGGGTCAGCTCACCTGCAGGTCCTCACATATAATTTTTTAGAGGGTCAGCTCACCAGCAGGCCATCAATCATAATTTTTCAAGGGTGTATGATGCCCTCCATTATGTGTAATAAAGGGTGAATTGGAGTGCCCGTTCCTGAAAAATTGTAGCACAATGTGAATGAGGCCCTCCTTTATGTTATATACAGGTTGTATCGGAGTGCCTCTTCCTTGTAATTTTTGGCAGCACTTGCACTTTATATACAAGTAAATATACAGGAAAGAATGTTTCCTAACATTTTTTCCTCTAAAATCGATTTTATCTTCTGATTTGTGCGTATTATTGTCAGTCTGTAAAAGTGGCGTACTACTCGGACAACATCATTCTCAACAGCGACCTGGGAGTCCAAGATGCATACAGACATCCTCCCCATGCTGTTCCCGAACCATTTCCATAAATTTCTGACCTTTTGTGTGAACTAGACACCCTCACCTCTTCAGAACAGAGGGTGTCTGGTTTAATGCTCGGGTTCTCCCATTGACTTCCATTGTGCTCGGATGCTCAGTATTCCTGACAATCAACATTAGGCCCCTGTATCTATATGTCTGTAAATTGTCTCCAGTTCAGTTTATTCTCACTCCAGGATTAAAAATACAATGACATTTATAGTATCCACATTGACCTTGGCCCCTCAAACCAATTGTATAATTTAATTCTGTGTGATCGAATTTGTAAATAAACTTTCGGATCGGTATAAATTATGTGTCAATTTACAGGACGACTGCAAATGTAGAAATTCCAACATTTCACCCATAGTCATAAACTCCTTTTAATGAAACACATTTTCCGCTGGCATGGCGGGAATGAAACCTGAGGTGTTTATACAGAAGACACTTACATAATGTACTGTGCCACATCACATAAATAGCAAAGGCTCACGTCACCGGCACTTACCATTGATGAGTTCAATTTCCCTGAATTACAATGTAGCAATATGTGGAATTCAGTGTATCAAACGCAAGACAACGAGATGTTAGAAATAAAAGATGTTAGATGTTATTGTCAGTGATATACTGAGTATGATATAAGTGGAAAATATTTTTTATTTTACTGTCCGCTCGCACGGGGTCAGGTGTAGCTGCAAGTCAGAAGTAGTCTGAGATCAGACAAAATGTAGCCAAGTGACGGGGAGAGGAACCATAAAAAACAAAGGATCAAATACTCGGTAATCTCCTGCGGACTTTATTTACTTGACTTCATTGAAAACATCAGATCAAAATATAACCACTGCAGCCAATCACTGGTCTCAGAAAAAGATCAAAACACCCTGCCCGATGTGATAAATAAATATGCAAATGTACACGACTACATTTAGAAAATAAAAATTACTGAAAAACACAGTAGATGTAAATATAATATATAAACTAAGCTCTCATTCTGACATGATAAAATCTGAGATTCTTAGCCAATATATTTTGATCAAAGCACATCTGTGGCCGCCTTCCAGTGACAAGGTGGTCTCACTCAGGCAGGACCTACTCTAAACCTATCTATACCGTTGTGCATCTATATCTCTTTAGCTCTTCTGAATTTAGATGCCCAACAGCATAGATACATTTAGAGTAGGTCCTGCCTGAGATCACCATGGCGCTGGTAGGTGGGCACAGATGTGTTTTGATCAAAATATATTGGCTAAGAATCTCAGATTTTATCATATCAGAGTGAGGACTTAGTCTATATGTTATATTTACATCTACTGTGCTAGTGCATTATTTTTAATGATCTTTTTGGGTCTCAGCTTCAGGGGATTAACTTAGTAATTAATTATATATATATATATATATATATATATATATATATAATATACAGTACAGACCAAAAGTTTGGACACACCTTCTCATTCAAAGAGTTTTCTTTATTTTCATGACTATGAAGGCATCAAAACTATGAATTAACACATGTGGAATTATATACATAGCAAACAAGTGTGAAACAACTGAAAATATGTCATATTCTAGGTTCTTCAAAGTAGCCACCTTTTGCTTTGATTACTGCTTTTCACACTCTTGGCATTCTCTTGATGAGCTTCAAGAGGTAGTCACCTGAAATGGTCTTTCAACAGTCTTGAAGGAGTTCCTAGAGATGCTTAGCACTTGTTGGCCCTTTGCCTTCACTCTGCGGTCCAGCTCACCCCAAACCATCTCGATTGGGTTTAGGTCCGGTGACTGTGGAGGCCAGATCATCTGGCGCAGCACCCCATCACTCTCCTTCATGGTCAAATAGCCCTTACTTTCAAAGTTTTCCCAATTTTTCGGCTGACTGACTGACCTTCATTTCTTAAAGTAATGATGGCCACTCGTTTTTCTTTACTTAGCTGCTTTTTTTTTGCCATAATACAAATTCTAACAGTCTATTCAGTAGGACTATCAGCTGTGTATCCACCTGACTTCTCCTCAACGCAACTGATGGTCCCAACCCCATTTATAAGGCAAGAAATCCCACTTATTAAACCTGACAGGGCACACCTGTGAAGTGAAAACCATTTCAGGGGACTACCTCTTGAAGCTCAAGAGAATGCCAAGAGTGTGCAAAGCAGTAATCAAAGCAAAAGGTGGCTACTTTGAAGAACCTAGAATATGACATATTTTCAGTTGTTTCACACTTGTTTGTTATGTATATAATTCCACATGTGTTAATTCATAGTTTTGATGCCTTCAGTGTGAATCTACAATTTTCATAGTCATGAAAATAAAGAAAACTCTTTGAATGAGAAGGTGTGTCCAAACTTTTGGTCTGTACTGTATATATACAGTGAGTAACAGAGGTATTTAAAACACCCTGCGATTTTACTATTTCTCCCACTTAGAAATCATGGACGGGTCTGAAATTCACATTGTAGGTGCATTCCCACTCTGAGAGACAGAGTTATAGAAAAAAAAATCAGGAAATCACATTGTATGATTTTTAAAGAATTTATTTGCCTTGCACTGCTGAACATAAGTATTTGAAAACCTGAGAAACTGCAAGAATTCTGGCTCTCAAAGACCTGTTACTGTGCCTTTAAAAGTCCACCTCTACTCCACTCATTAATCTAACTTAGTAGTACCTGTCTGAGCTCTTGAAAGACACCTGACCACCCCACCGTCAGTCAGACGCCAACTACTACAATGGGCAAGACCAAAGAGCTGTTAAAAGACACCAGAGACAAAATTATTAACCCCCACAAGGCTGGAAAGGGCTACGGGGAAATTGACAAGCAGCTTGGTGAAAATAGATCAACTGTTGGAGCAATTGTTAGAAAATGGAAGAGGCTAAAAACGACTGTCAGTCTCCCTTGGACTGGGGCTCTATGCAAGATCTCACCTCGTGGGGTATCACTGATGATAAGAAAGGTGAGGAATCAGCCCAGAACTGCAAGGGAGGAGCTGGTCAATGACATGAAGAGAGCTAGGACCACAGTTTTCACTGTCGGTAGAACACTACGCTGTCATGGTTTCAAATCATGCATTGCATGGAAGGTTCCCCTGCTCACGTCATTATATGTCCAGGCTCATCTGAAGTTTGCCAATGACCATCTAAATGACCCAGAGGAGGCATGGGAGAAAGTCATGTGGTCAGATGAGACCAATCTAGAACTTTTTGGTCTAAACTTCACTCGTCATGTTTGGAGGAAAAAGAAGGATGAGTTGCATCACAAGAGCACATCCCTACTGTGAAGCATGGGGGTGGTAAAATCTTGCTTTGGGGGTGCTTTTCTGTGAAGGGGACAGGACAACTGCACTGTATTAAGAGAGGATGAATTGGGGCCATTTATTGTGAAATTTTGAGCAACAACCTCCTTCCCTCAGTCAGAGCATTGAAGATGGGTCGTGGCTGGGTCTTCCAACATGACAACGACACGAAGCACACAGCCAGGATAACCAAGGAGTGGCTCCGTAAGTAGCATATCAAGGTTCTGGAGTGGCCTAGCCAGTCTCCAGACCTAAATCCAATAGAACTTCTTTGGAGGGAGCTGAAACTCTGTGTTGCTCAGCGACAACCCCGAAACCTGACACATTTAGAGGAGATTTGTGTGGAGAAGTGGGCTAAAATCCCTGTTGTAGTGTGTGCAAACCTAGTCAAGAACTACACGAAACGTTTGACCTCTGTAATTGCAAACAAAGGCTTCTGTACCTGTCACGGCAGACTATATAAGATATACAGATAACTAAACAAACAATATTTCTAGGCAAGAAGCTGGGGATAAGGTCACCTCCTAGCAAATTCCTAACAGCTCTCCCTATTCTGCTTTGCCCACATTCAGACCCTGAAGGTGGGAATAATGTGTCCTTGTGCCTGGGCTGAGAATACCCTAGAATCCCTGAGATGGTGAAAGGGGAAAAGGGACGGCCTGCTCCCTCAGAACCAGGAGGGGACAGACGACACTCAAACAGCCTAGACAGCAAACCAAAGAAATCAGAAACCAACTTATCTTATCTGAACAGGAAAAGCCAATCCTACACTCCTTGCTTCCACAGCCTGACAGAAGCTATAACCCGCATGGAACCCTGGGAGTGAGAGTAATTTAAACCAACGACCCCACCCAGAGCACCTGAAGGGAGGCGGATCTAGCACGACTCCAAAACAAAACAAATGACTAGATACGTGCTGCTAATCTGGCAGACCTCCGCACATCGTCTGAGCAGGGCATGACAGTACTAAATTTTAACACAGATTTTCTCAGGTGTTCAAATACTTATGTTCAGCAGTGTAAGACAAATAAATTCTTTAAAAATCATACAATGTGATTTCCTGATTTATTTTTTATTTTTATTCTGTCTCTCAGAGTGGGAATGCACCTACAATGTGAATTTCAAACCCCTCCATGATTTCTACGTGGAAGAACTTGCAAAATTGCAGGGTGTTCAAATACTTCTGTTCCTCACTGTATATATATATATATATATATATATATATATATATATATACAGTTGCAAGAAATAGTATGTGAACCCTTTGGAATGATATGGATTTCTGCACAAATTGGTCATAAAATGTGATCTGATCTTCATCTAAGTCACAACAATAGACAATCACAGTCTGCTTAAACTAATAACACACAAAGAATTAAATGTTACCATGTTTTTATTGAACACACCATGTAAACATTCACAGTGCAGGTGGAAAAAGTATGTGAACCCCTAGACTAATGACATCTCCAAGAGCTAATTGGAGTAAGGTGTCAGCCAATTGGAGTCCAATCAATGAGATGAGATTGGAGGTGTTGGTTACAGCTGTCCTGCTATCATGACCGGCGTCACGCAAAGGGAGGGAAATGGGAAGGCCCTGTCCAAGGGAGAGGGAAAGGTGGTGACCCCTAACTCACCTTGAGGCTGGCACCTGACTGCCCTGACGTCCCTAGACGGGTTCCTCACCGTACGCCGATCACGTGCCTATACCCTGGCTTTCCCTGAGATGAGCCCTACGTAGTGAATAGGGCGGTGGGAACACTAGTCCGCACCACTAACACTAAAGGAAAACACCAAGGAGAGGACAGACAATACAGACAAAACATATAATCCCAGGTGGGCGACAATAGTGGACAACAAAAGCCCAACAGGGATCCGGAGGGTAACGCTCTGGAACAACAACCAGGAATCACAGCTACACAGCTCCAGTGGGTAGGTATAGAAGTCCAGGCAGGAAGCTCTATATCTGGCAACCAGAGAAGTGGGAGAGGGGAATATAAGGAGATTGGGATTGCTGGACAAGAAACAGCTGAGGAGAAGAAGCTACGGATCCCTGAGTGAGCCAAAAAGGATTGCAAGGCAAACCCAGAAAGCTTCCATTAAGAAACAGCACTATCTTTAGACACAGAGCGCGCAGCCACCCGCTGCGACTTCCTGACCCCGGCTATAACGGAGTCAGACGTGGCTCTTGACACCCTCTTGACACCTGCCCTATAAAAAAGCACACACCAGTTCTGGGTTTGCTTTTCACAAGAAGTTCTGCTTAAAAAGGTGCCGAGAAGCGCGCCTAGGAAGTAGGCGGGCCTGGAAGGCTGGTGCACGTAAGACGCTGTGCGTTCCAATTGCCGGAAGTAGATCGGCTCGTGGAACGCATCAGGTTATGTCATTGCGTTCCACAGACCGGAAGTAGTTCGGTCGTGGAATGCAAATACCAAGAACAGCACTGGGGACCAGGAGAAGGGGTGGAAAGTAAAATGAGGAGAAAAAGAAGTGTGATAGGAGACTGTATGTTGTTATATATATATATATATATATATATATATATATATATGGTGATAAGGAATATGGATAAAAAGATATAAAGATAAAAGTCTGCTATTTATTGCATATAGTGTTGGAATATGTGGTAGATATAATATGTATGTGAGATATGAATAAATCAGGTGTGAGATAAAGCTAAAATTGTGCAGTCTTTGTGGATTGTGCCAGAGTATGTCTGTAGTGATGAAGTGTGTCGGATGGGTATAGTGTGTATATAGGTATTATAGGTATATATGAGATAGGTAAGTGAGGTATGAGATAGGTATAATGTGTGTATGTGTTACGTGAAAAAGAAGATCATGTTAATGTGTGTCTGTGTTGTTGAAATAATACCTGGCACAATCCACAAAGACTGCACAATTTTTAGCTTTATCTCACACCTGATTTATTCATATCTCACATACATATTATATCTACCACATATTCCAACACTATATACAATAAATAGCAGACTTCTATCTTTATCTTTATATCTTTTTATCCATATTCCTTATCACCATATATATATATATAGTATAAACCAGCGACTCAACCTATAGACCGAACAGATGTGGGTGCTCACCTCTCGGTCCACCCAGACCGCACGATAGACAGAAATAGTAATAGATAAATGAGGGGCACTCCGTATAAGGGAACAAGAGACGGTAAATAAAAACTAGTTATTTAATCTCAAATAAAAGACATTGCATCAAATAAAAACTTCCATGTAGTAATACAATAAAATACACAATGGAAGAGGGCCCTGAAAAGTTGCCAGATAATAGTGAAAGTTCAGGGATTCATGAGTGCTCTGCAGTCCCCACAATGAAAATCAATCACAGCGGATCTTAATGCACCTGGACAAAGCTCCAAAAGGCACGATCTGACAGCGTCAGAGGGGTAGTATAAAGTGCTATGTACTGTTCCACTTCGAACCTCCAGTGTATGAGGACAAACAGATATATCAAATCCTGGAAGAAATCTCTATTCAGATGAACAGATTGTAGCAAGAGTCTCTTACCCTATTCCGTCACTGGCTCAGTGTAGTGAATCAAAGAAGCATCCGATCTCAGCTAAACGCGGCGTCCCACGTGATGTGGAGTCTGAACGTGACGTCTCACGTGACTCCTCGGCTGGAACAGTAGTGACGTAGTCGGTTCTTCTTGGAAACACAGCCTCAATGCGAGACAAACTGTGAAAGTCACCCCGACCGTCGTTGTTTCCTCTTGTTAACTCGTGGTTACTTGGGGGGAACGGCTCACTGTCCCAACTAGCCCAAACGCGTTTCAGGGTGTATATGATGCAAGCCAATTGTACCTGAAGAAGGGGTTAAACCCCGAAACGCGTTGTACCACTTGCTCAAATAAATAATAACCAATATCACTCCAACTTTTGGGTGGTTTTTGCGCTGTGGGATACCTTTTCTTTTATCTGAACCACTGGCATTCTGCGGGATTCCAGGCATCCCTGAACAGAAGTATCCATCCCGGGCTGCACACCATCCGTTGTGAGGAGTTCATGGCACTTTGATATACGTCCACATTAGAGTTGTGCCTAAACTAGCACAACTCTATCAGGTGAGCCTCCCAGTGGAGATACCTTTTTATCTATATTCTTTACGTTATTACCCTATGGTGCGCCATTCTTTTTTGTTCTATAGTGGAACGACGCCTGTTTCTGACGCCTACTTCCTAGGCGCGCTTCTCGGCACCTTTTTAAGCAGAACTTACAACTGCAAGGGGCACACACAGAACCACTGGTGCTGACAGCACCTTACTCTAAGAGTGTGTCTCTCTACTTAAGATTTCATTACCACGTGGCACAGGTAGGTCCTTCTGATCGGGGCTAAGGTTTATTTCTAAATGTATACTGCAATAACTAAAAGAATATATTTGATTATATCAATTACTTACTGGGTACCCATCCTGTACGCCTGCCTCCCAATTAGTATATGTTTAGACTCTGCAATGCTGGGATCACATGGATCCGTATAGTTTTATCACATATACTCGGCACTCTGTGATTGTCTTTTCCGTGACTATGTACATCAATGACCATTCCATCTACCTGGGGATCCTGCTTTCGGTACATCTTCCTACATAGAAAAGTAGCTGATAATGTTAATTAGTGTTGCACGTTCTAGTTGCAAAATTGCAGTTCTGTATAATTTAATGGTTCTCTGGAAGAACTATCTTTATACCATCTTCTTTATGTTACTTGTCGTCCATGGTATTATATTTTATATATGTCTATGTAAGCACTTTGCACATGTGTATAATACCATTGGTTATTTTTCTTTTCATAGTGTCTGATGAAGGCTAATGTAGCCGAAAAACCCGTTAACACGTTGTTGCCGCATTTCACTGTATCACAAAATAAAATGCAATTTAAGGAACCTTCACATTGCTGTGATTTCTATTATAATACGACTGGGGTGGGAACCCTATACACAGCAGATACCCGGTGTGAAAAAAATTTGAGACATATATCAAAAGCCTTGCTGTTCATCAGTCCACGGCAAGACAAATTGTCTATAAATGGAGAAAGTTCAGCACTGCTGATACTCTCCCTAGGAGTGGCCGTCCTGTAAAGATGGCTGCAAGAGCACAGCGCAGACTGCTCAATGAGGTAAAGAAGAATCCTAGAGTCTCAGCTAAAGACTTACAAAACGTAAAACACTAAACAAGAATGGATTTCATGGGAGAATACCACAGAGGAAGCCACTGCTGTCCAAAAAAAGCATTGCTGCACGTTTACAGTTTGCACAAGAGCACCTGGATGTTCCACAGCAGTACTGGCAAAATATTCTGTGGACAGATGAAACCAAAGTTGAGTTGTTTGGAAGAAACACACAACACTATGTGTGGAGAAAAAGAGGCACAGCACACCAACATCAAAACCTCATCCCAAATGTGAAGTATGGTGGTGGGGGCATCATGGTTTGGGGCTGCTTTGCTGCATCAGGGCCTGGACAGATTGCTATCATTGAAGGGAAGATTTATTCCCAAGTTTATCAAGACATTTTGCAGGAGAACTTAAGGCCATCTGTCCACCAGCTGAAGCTCAACAGAAGATGGGTGTTGCAACAGGACAACGACCCAAAGCATAGAAGAAAATCAACAACAGAATGGCTTAAACAGAAGAAAATACGCCTTCTGGAGTGGCCCAGTCAGAGTCCTGACCTCAACCCGATTGAGATGCTGTGGCATGACCTCAAGAAAGCGATTCACACCAGACATCCCAAGAATATTGCTGAACTGAAACAGTTCTGTAAAGAGGAATGGTCAAAAATTACTCCTGACTGTTGTGCACGTCTGATCTGCAACTACAGGAAACGCTTGGTTGAAGTTATTGCTGCCAAAGGAGGTTCAACCAGTTATTAAATCCAAGGGTTCACATACTTTTTCCACCTGCACTGTGAATGTTTACATGGTGTGTTCAATAAAAACATGGTAACATTTAATTCTTTGTGTGTTATTAGTTTAAGCAGACTGTGATTGTCTATTGTTGTGTCTTAGATGGAGATCAGATCACATTTTATTACCAATTTGTGCAGAAATCCATATCATTCCAAAAGGATCACATACTTTTTTTGCAACTGTATATATACAGTGCTGCCCATAATTATTCATACCCCTTGCAAATTTTGACTTAAAGTTACTTTTATTTAACCAGCAAGTAATAAGGCACACAAAAGCTCGCTTGGCCTTTGGAAAAGCACATCTGGACAAAGAAAAAGACTTCTGGTCTTCTGTGTTATGGTCAGATGAAACAAAAATGTAATTGTTTGGTCACAATGATGTTTCCTTCATTTGGCGTAAAAAAGGAGAAGCCTTCAACCCAAAGAACATCATCCCCACTGTCAAACATGGTGGTGGGAACCTAATGCTTTGGGGGTGTTTTTCAGCCAATGGACCAGGGAACCTAATCACAGTAAACGGCATAATGAAAAAAGAGCAATACATGAGGATTCTCAACGACAACATCAGGCAGTCTGCAGAGAAACTTGGCCTTGGGCACCAGTGGACATTTTAGCATGACAATGACCCAAAACACACACCAAAAGTGGTGAAGAAATGGTTAGCAGACAACAACATTAACGTTTTGGAGTGACCCAGCCAAAGTCCAGACTTGAATCCAATTGAGAATCTGTGGAGGGAGCTAAAGATCAGGGTAATGGCAAGAAGACCCTCCAACCTGAAAGATTTGGAGCTCATTGCTAAAGATGAATGGGCAAAAATACCTGTGGAGAAAAAGCTGGTCTGCAATTATAGGAAGCGTTTGATTGCTGTAATAGCCAATAAAGGCTTTTCTATTAATTATTGAGAAGGGTATGCATTATTTTGGACGGGACACTTTTTGCTCAAATTTAAATAAAAGCTGAGAAATGTTTTTTTTCCACAATAATGCCTCTTGTACATACAAAAAAAAAAAGGTAAGATTTGTTTGATTTAAAGTTACAAATTTATTTTTTTATTTTTTTATTTTTTTATTTTTTTCTCCTCTTTAAAATGGCAAACTTGGTTCAGTGCAGGAATTGTTGTGCATTTATTTCATGTTCCACTCTTTGGAGATTCGGATGCTGTCAGATCTGTAGACAGTTCTCCTTACTGCAGCAGGAAATTGCATTTTTGAAAGCTGAAATATTTAAATTATCTGTTAAACAAACTCCAGCTAGGACTGCTGCAATGCCACTGCCACAGAGGACCCCCAGAAATGGCAGATGGGTTAATGTAGGTTCTGGAAGTCTTAGAGTGGTGGATAGAAGACATGTCCCACAGTCGGTGGTTCTCCATAATTCATTTGCAGCACTCTCAGAATGTAAGGACAACATGGATATGGACTCAAGCACAGAGGGTGAGAAACCATCGACTCCTATGTCTAATGTATGCAACAAAAAAGATAAAGTGAAGTCTCAAAGGATGCAGCTGTTGCTGGGTGATTCAATCATAAGAAGTGTGGAGCTTAAAGAAAATGGTTTTGTGAGATGTCTCCCTGGGGCTACTGCTAGAAGAGATAGAAGACGTATTATTAATATTGTTAAGCAAGCAAAGCAGGAAGGGGACGTGGATGTTCTTGTCCATCTAGGGACAAATGACCTGGCTTGCAATGAAGTGTCAGAGGTGAAAAAATCTTTTATTACACTTGGTAATGACGTACAGGATTTTGCATCCACCATTTCATTTTCTGAAGTTCTGCCTGTGCATAATGTTCAGAATGATAGGCAGAGGCGCATAAAGGAGTTCAACATATGGCTTGGTAAATGGTGTCAAGAGCAAGGATTTGGCTTTGTTTCTCATGATAGCTCTACTTGGAATAGAAAGGAACTGTACAAAAAAGATGGTTTGCATCTTTCTCTCAAAGGAACAAATGTAGTTAGTGAACAGCTCCAAGAATTTGCGAAAAAGTATTTAAACTAGGAAGGGGGGGGGGCAAAAGAGTGAAAATAAAAGAGTCCAATTGCCCCCCGAAACAATGCCAGAACAGGTCAGAAGCACAGAGGTTAAGAAATGATAAGCTCAGAGTCCTGTCTACAAATGCTCGCAGTTTAGGTAAAAAAATCAATGAACTTGGGTCAATAATGGCATCTGAGAATGTAGATTTAGTGGCTGTTACGGAGACATGGTTTAATGAAAGAAATGACTGGGACATAACCATACCAGGGTACTCTTTATACAGAAGAGACAGAGAAGGCAAGAAAGGAGGAGGAGTGGCCCTGTATGTGAAAGATAGCATTAAATCTAACCTAATACAAGTTGGTGAGGCCAGCATAGAGTCAGTTTGGGTTACGTTGCAGTTTGCTAACCATGCAGTAACTCGTGTAGGTGTGATATATAGACCACCTGGTCAAGTTAAAGAACTAGATGATCTACTAGTTGAAGAAATAGCTAAAATGACAATGAAAGGAGAAGTTATCATTATGGGAGATTTCAATCTTCCAGATATAAACTGGAAAACCAAAATAGCAAGTTCTACCAGGAGTACAGATATTCTAAATTCCCTACTGGGGTTATCTCTACAACAAGTGGTTGAGGAGCCAACCCGGAGGGAGGCCATTTTGGATTTGGTATTCACAAACGGGGATTCGGTATATGATGTCATTGTAGGCGAAACCTTGGGATCTAGTGATCACCAGTCAGTGTGGTTTAATATAAGAACTGTGAAAGAGTCCCACCACACAAAAACAAAAGTTTTAGATTTTAGAAAAACAGACTTTTCAAAAATGAAATTAGTCATAAATGAGTCCTTATCAGACTGGAACGGATTACATGGAGTCCAGGAGAAATGGGACTACTTAAAAGGTGCATTATTGAAGGCAACAGAAAATTGCATTAGACTCGTCAGTAAAAGCAAAAAAAGGAGGAGACCAATGTGGTACTCAGCAGAAGTGGCCCAAATCATTAAAAATAAAAAGCTAGCATTTTGTAATTATAAAAAAACCCAGAGCAATGAAGAAAAGGAAATCTACAAGATTAGGCAGAGAGAGGCCAAGCAAGTTATAAGAACTTCTAAAGCGCAGGCAGAAGAAAAACTAGCTCAGTCTATGAAAAAAGGGGATAAGACATTCTTCAGATATATAAATGAAAAAAGGAAATTAAAACAAGGAATAACTAAATTAAAAACAAAGGACGGAAGGTATGTAGAAGAGAATAAAGGGCTAGCCGACTGCCTTAATGAATACTTCTGTTCAGTTTTTACAAAAGAAAAAGGAGAAGGACCTCCACTAGAAAGAATGACTATTAAATCGTTTGATGCATGTATCTTTACAGAGGAAGATGTTCTAAGTTTGCTGTCTAAGGTGAAGACAGATAAGTCACAGGGGCCTGATGAGATACACCCAAAATTATTAAAAGAGCTTAGTGGTGAGCTGGCAAAACCGCTAACAGATTTATTTAACCAATCATTAGTAACAGGAGTCGTCCCGGAAGATTGGAAATTGGCAAATGTCGTGCCCATTCACAAGAAAGGTAGTAGGGAGGAATCGAGCAACTATAGACCAGTGAGTCTGACATCAATAGTAGGCAAATTAATGGAAACCCTATTAAAGGATAGGATTGTGGAACATCTAAAATCCCATGGATTGCAAGATGAAAAACAACATGGGTTTACTTCAGGGAGATCATGTCAAACAAATCTTATAGATTTTTTTGACTGGGTGAATAAAATAATAGACGGTGGAGGTGCAGTAGACATCGCATATCTAGATTTTAGTAAGGCTTTTGACACTGTCCCACATAGAAGACTTATCAATAAACTGCAGTCATTGAGCATGGACTCCCATATTGTTGAGTGGATTAGGCAGTGGCTGAGTGACAGACAACAGAGGGTTGTAGTCAATGGAGAACATTCAAAACAAGGTAATGTTACCAGTGGGGTTCCACAGGGATCTGTACTGGGACCGATTTTGTTTAATATCTTCATAAGTGATATTGCAAAAGGCCTCGCTGGTAAGGTTTGTCTTTTTGCTGATGACACAAAGATATGTAACAGGGTTGATGTTCCTGGAGGGAAACGCCAAATGGAAAAGGATTTAGGAAAACTAGAAGAATGGTCAGAACTCTGGAAACTGAAATTTAATGTGGATAAGTGCAAGATAATGCACCTGGGGCATAAAAACCCAAGGGCAGAATATAGAATATTTGACACAGTCCTGACCTCAGTATCTGAGGAAAGGGATTTAGGAGTAATTATTTCAGAAGACTTAAAGGTGGGAAGACAATGTAATAGAGCAGCACGAAATGCCAGCAGAATGCTTGGATGTATAGGGAGAGGTATAAGCAGTAGAAAGAGTGAAGTGCTTATGCCGCTGTACAGAACACTGGTGAGACCTCACTTGGAGTATTGTGCGCAGTACTGGAGGCCATATCTCCAGAAGGATATAGATACTCTAGAGAGAGTTCAGAGAAGAGCTACTAAACTAGTACATGGATTGCAGGATAAAACTTACCAGGAAAGGTTAAAGGACCTTAATATGTATAGCTTGGAAGAAAGAAGAGACAGAGGGGATATGATAGAAACTTTTAAATACATAAAGGGAATCAACTCGGTAAAGGAAGAGAGCATATTTAAAAGAAGAAAAACTACCACAAGAGGACACAGTTTTAAATTAGAGGGGCAAAGGTTTAAAAGTAATATGAGGAAGTATTACTTTACTGAGAGAGTAGTGGATGCATGGAATAGCCTTCCTGCAGAAGTGGTAGCTGCAAATACAGTGAAGGGGTTTAAGCATGCATGGGATAGGCATAAGGCCATCCTTCATATAAGATAGGGCCGGGGGCTATCCATAGTATTCAGTATATTTGGCAGACTAGATGGGCCAAATGGTTCTTATCTGCCGACACATTCTATGTTTCTATGTTTCTATGTTTCTATGTTTCTATGTCTTATTATCTTTTGGTAGACACCTATGTCATTTCCTGTCAAAAAATTACTTGCTAGTTGAATAAAAGTAACTTTAAGTCAAAATTTGCCAGGGGTATGAATAATTATGGGCAGCACTGTATATTGGGCAACCTCTTTGACGAGGTTCCACTTGGTTACAAAATATGGTATATTTTATTTCAGAAATAGCAAAATAGCATCCCTCTGTCCATCAGCTGTGTCTGGTATTGTAGTTCATCTCCATTAGGTTCAGTTGCAAAACTGGACACAATTCATGGCCTAAGTTGGTACTCTTTCTGGAAAAAAAAAGCTGATCCTGATTTCTCATCTCAACAAACCTGCTTGAAGGGTTAGGTAACCTTGTTTTTTTTCCAGGGCAGGAGTTCACAATGGCCTCTTTGCAGGTCAGTGTGATAGCTGTCAGATGGATGTAAAGTGTCTAACTCTCTGCGTTCCAGTGATGCTCACCACCGCCAGCTGCCACATTCCATTCGGCCATACTGGAAGATATGTTGGAGGCTACATGCACAACATACATATCCATACACTCAACATAGAAACTTGGTCATTCAATTGGCTCAGCAAATGGACCAGTTAGGGGTCAGATTCTGCATCGTATTTCTCCTCATATGTTCTAGTTTTTGAGCCTAGAACCTGGGGTGATATTGTTTGTGTAACAGATCAGTCCTGAATCCTGACCTGTCTTTTTACTTGACTAATCTTGAGGATTCATCCTTTGATGTCTACAGTGATTTCGATCCTAACCTCTGTTCACATGTGGTTTGTCACTTGTAGTGCCTCTTAGGTTGTCCCTGTACCAACTCTAACAATAGTATTAGTAGCATTAATGCTACAAATAGTAAACAACTTGAAAATGCCCCCATAGTGTTTGCCAAAATGTCACATGTTGGAGCCTTTCTCTTGACTCCTAGCTTCTGTTGTGCACTGTCACCAACCTTGCATTGGACTATTAACTGTAGTGTGGTTGAGTCGGACAATGCCCACCAGGAGATGTCACCAACCACGAATCTTACTGCTCACTAATGTGAGAAATAATTAGCAAAAATAAAGCTTACATGTCATCTCTCCTTATTGGCACTGTCCACAAATCTTGATCTTTTGTCTGACCTGATTTTACTGGATATATTTAAATTTATTACAAGTCATTACATTAATCTACTCCACATAATTAAATCCCAGCATTGGTAAACTACCCATTTTGATTTAAGTTATATTTATCAAGACACATCAACAGGAAGACGCTGCTCATTTCACTTCTAGTGGCCGATACATCTAAAAATTCGAAGGAAAGCACTTTATGTGGGAATGGAAAAAAATCCGGAACCTAACAAGTCAAGGTTCATCTATTTGTCCTTCACACATTATATGAGGCTTCATCAATGTCATGCAGACATCTACACTGACATCTATGGATGGCTATTAAGAAAAATAGCTGGGTTATAAAGTTATGGGCCAACTCATTCATCAATAGCTTGGCTCTGCTTGTTCCTAAGACAATTCTTAATTATTGTACTTACAACAGGGGCTATTAATAATTGTGGACGTCACCTGTAATGTCTCCCTTGTATGGCAGTAATGTCATCACCTATTATGGAGCCATGGGAACTATAACAGGACCCCAAACTTTTATGTGCCGTGAGTTTTACTGGTGTCCACATATATGTTGCCCCATGACCTTGGTGCAACTACTAGCTATGCCCTCCTAAAGCTTGGACAGATATATTACCATCCACAGTCACAGGTTCATCATGGGTTCCTGGAAATAGTCAAATATCCCAGGCAGCTACAGGGATCGATAGGTTCTTTAGGACTTTATGCGGCTTAAGTTGCATCCTCTGTAATAGACCACACTCTGGATATTGAACTGTACCCTAATGTTAAAAGGGTTTCTGAGATTTATATACTGATGACCCATCCTCTGGATAGGTCATCAGTATCTGATGCGTGGGAGTCTGACACCCAGGACCCCTGCCGATCAGCTGTTTGTGAAGGCACAGGCGCTCTTGTGCTTGGTATCACAGCTCAGACTCATTCACTTCAATGGAGCTGAGCTGCTCCTAGGCCATGTGACTGATAAATATGACATCACATGGCCTATGGAAAGCTGAGAGAAGGCTACGGCGCTATTGCGAGAACCTGTGCTTTCTCAAGCAGCTAATCAGCGGAGGTCCCAAGTGTTGGACCCCCATCGATCAGATATATACTGATTACCTATCCTCTGGAAAAATCATCAGTAAGTCTTGGAAAACCCCTTTAAGGTGCTCTTGTACTTTTAGTGTTTTGCATTGAGCCTCATTAGGGGAGATTTATAATGGGTCTATGGCAGCTTTCTGGCATTGAAAAGTCGCAAATCTGGTCGATAATCCTGGTTTGCAAGAAAATGTGCAACTTTTTATCTTTCTCTGACACCGTTGTCACTTTTCCAAAAAGTGGACAGGGCATGGCTAGGACTTATTTAACAACATGTGCACAAGAAAACTGGCACACATTGCACTAGACTACTTCTCCAGCTCCTGAAATGGAGTAGATTTCAATTATGGTGCACAGGAGGACAAATAACCACCTCAATTATTAAGAGGCTTGTGCCTGTGATCATACATTTATCACCTTTAATTGCCAATACCTTTAAAGAGAACCAGTCACTTCTGATGCATGCAGCTTAATCTTGAGGATTCCCTTAACTTCCATACCTTTTAATGACATTTAAGTATTTTCTACTTAAAGGGTTAAACCCTTCTGAGACATTGACAGCATATTGCAAGGATAGGCCATCATTGTCTGACCAGGGCAGGTCCCACCTTTGAGACCTGCTCTTACCTCATGGACAAGCCCCCATAATAAAGGATAGCACACCAAAATGAGAGTTATGGTAATAACTGAGCAAGCACTCTTGGCTATTTTTTGAAAGTTCCATAGCGGTAAATGGAGATCGTAGCGCACATGTATGGCCATCTCTCCATTCACCGCTATGGGACTGCTGGAAATAGGTGAGTCCATTCTTAGCTATTTTTGGAACTGCCATAACGGTAAACAGAGGATGGCTGTGCTTGTGCTGTGCGCTCTCCTTCGCTTCAGGGGTACGCTTCACTACGGTAGGTTGTGGGACCTGCACCTTACAGCAATAAGCTAATGACAGCCTTGCCCCTCACAGTTGTTATCAACCCACTGAAAGGGCAGATTATCAGCATGAGAAGAATTTTAATTTGCGTCGCCACTTTAGCTGTAATAAAAAATGTCACTCCAGCTGTGAGAAAAAAAAAAACATAAGACACAGCTTGTTGCAGCATTATTTACAGAATATTTGATGGTACACCAAGCCAAGATCATCATGTCTCTATCCACATCATAAACCTCCGAATCTGTATGGAACCAAAGATGCATGTAATAAATGTGTGCGCGAACGCAGATTTTATGCCACGGCCGACGCCGCATATCAAATCTCAATTTGTTTTACAAACGGCACTTTTACATATTGTAGTGATGTATTCAGATGTCTGCCTTCTTGTGGATCAGCGTCTGATGTACATTTCTATTTGAGTAGCAGAAAATAAGGCTTTCAGATGGAAAAGCATGGCTGATTCTGGGGCCACTGGCTCAGCTATATCACTGGCTTGCTGTGTCAGGCGAACACAATAGGTAGACAGTGCATCCAGGACCTGGGAAAAATGTGCTAAAGGTTTGTAGATTTGGATGATTTGATTGTCATAACCGTTCTGGCTGACGGGGGAAGTCACAGACTCTGTCTGCAAGGCTGGAAATTTGCCAAAGGGAAATCATTGCAAATAATTCTTGTGATTTTATATATTTTCTGATAACTCACATAAGTAAAGTTTTCATTGTCACAGCCTGTAAGATGATTACTTGAGCAGCAAACTTGTAGGCAACTTAATAGGGGCCGTTCACACAGTGGATTTTGACACTGTGAAACTCTGCTGTGTATAATGCAGTGGAAACCATGGAGCGGTTGCTCACTTTAAAGGCCGAGGACCCATTAGCAGCTTAGGTCCATCCAATGGGGCTAAGCTGCGAGTAGACAACCACCACGGCTTCTGTTCACACACCACCTCAAGAAGGGACACGACTCTTCTTGGTGCGGTTCTGGCTTTTAACTTCCAGGCCTCAAACTTTAGTGGCTGCAGATGGAATTTTAGCACAGTGTCCATACTAAGATTCCAGGATCAAAATTTGCCGTGTGAGCACCCCCCTAGAATACAAGTTCCACTTGGAGTAAGGATCTGTGGGAAGGAAGAGGGTTTTAAAGAGGGCGAGTAGAAGGACTGTCCATGTAGAAGATGACCCTAGCGAATGCACACAACCAAAATAAGTTGGACATACTGAATGCATAACTTGCGGAAACCAGCCTAAAATTGGGGTTCCTTAAAGGGGCTGTCCAAAAAATCAAACTTCACACTCTTCATAAGCAACTTCTAGGGATACTTGTCTAAATTAGGGTACATGTCTGTGAAAAGGGAGCGGTACATGTCTGTGAAAAGGGAGCGGTACATGTCTGTGAAAAGGAATGTCCATCTATAAGATGTCCTAATTGTATGCATGCAAACACAAAATAAGTTGTGGGATATGAAATACATTATTTGTGGAGACCAGCTTTAAATTGGGATCCATTAAAGGGGTTGTCTAAGTTGCAAAAAAAAAAAAGGCAGCGCAGTCAGTATGTGTCATAAATTAATAAATAACATATATTCATATTTTTTACCCTGTCACTTCCAGGGCAATCTCTCCGATCCTTACCGTCACTGTAGCCATGATGTCCTCTTCTTGGCGGCAGTGGTGATGTGTCTATATGTGATCATTGAGTCCATTGATAGGGCCAGATGTCATTGCTGAAGTCAAAAGCTATACATTAGTGTTGATTGAGCACCAAAGTGCTCGGGTGCTTTGGCCGAACACATCGGGATGCTCGGGTGCTCTACCAAGCAGCCGAGTATAAGGGGGGTTGGAGCCACTAACGTACGTGGTGATGGTGGAAACCCTGATTGAATTAGGGCCTGCAATCATTCGCGTCGATAGCACCTGTGCCATCCCAGGGTACGACTCACTCCCGACCTCCAAAACATTGGCCAGTAAGTAACACAGAGGAAGAGGAGGCAGTGGTGTGACCCGCAGACACAGATTGTGGACCCAGGCATTCGTCCTACTTATTACGGTGCTTGGATGCCATGTGGCGGATCATGCTGGTGGTGGTGAGGTTGCTAGTGTTCACGCCTCGGCTCATTTTGGTACGGCACAGTTAGCAAACTACTATTCTTTTGTCGTCCGCACTTTCCTCAAAAAAGCGCCATACTGCGGGATACCTACCCCTTGGCAAGGGAGATTTTCGCAAGGGGGTGCTCTGTGGAACAGTTGCAGGTCTGTTTGGTGTGGTCTGCCTTCTCACTTTTGACACCCTACTGCCTTTTCCAGCCTGTTGCGTTGCAGCAGATCCCTCCCCCTCTGTACTGCTGTCCTCGCTTGGCTTTCCACCTTCCCAGGTTGGGTCAGTGATTTCATAGTCCACCACCTCCTTTTCCACTTCCTCACTCTGCTCATCCTCCTGATTTGTTGAGATAACACTACCTCAGTGATTGACAACTGTGTCTCATCCTCTTCATCAGTAATTGTCATTGAGTTATTGGCAACTGTGTCTCATCATCATCCACCTCATTAAACAATAATTGCCATTCCCCACCGTCATCTTCTTGTGATTTGTGGATGCTCAAGAGTTTGGGAATCAGGGCACAGGATCTGTCCCTCTTCAAGCGTGCTTGGCGAGAGGGCCAAATCAAGGAATGGAGCTAAAAATAGCTCCTCAGAATATCCTAGTGTGGGATCACTTGTTTGCCCAGACTCTCCATGGTGGGAGGAAGGAGGATCAGGGTGAGAATTGTGTTGAGCAGACTCTTGGCTACTGAGACTGGACTTGGTGGAAGACAGGGTGCTGCTTAACCGACTGGAAGCATTATCTGCTGCAATTCAACCGACCACCTGGTCGCATTGGTCTGACTTCAAGAGTGGTGTCCTCCGCCGCCCTGCAAACTGGGACATGAAGCTAGGTATCGTGGATGATTGTTTTTCTTGTGCTCTGGCACCACGCACAGTTTCACTGCTCCCAGGGCCACGGCCCCTGCGTGCACATCAGCATCACAGCCACTGCCACATTCCTTACTGCTCGCCTTCTTCATATTAAATGTTATATATGATTGAAAGTCTGTCACACGTACAGTAGCATAGGATTTGGAAGTGCATGCGCAAACAAATTAAAAAAGGTATTTGGGATGTGGAAACGTCACACAGGAGATATGCCACAGATAATGTCAATGTTGTCACCAGCGGCTAATGAAAAATTACAGGGAATTTCACAGGTATTTGGGATGAGGAAACGTTATACAGGAGAGGTACCACCGGTAATGCTACTGTCTGCAGCGTCTATGAAAAAAAGTACACTGTATGTCACAGATAAATTTTTGGTTACACTGCAGATGTGGCCTGGGTAATATCACTGTCGAAAGTGGACACCGTCTATTGACAAAGTACACTGGATGTCAGATATTTTTTGGATGTGCACGCGTCACACTGCAGATGTGGCACTGGTAATGTCACTGTCAGAAGTGGACACTCTATTGAAAAAGTACACTGGATGTCAGATATTTTTGGGATGCGCACACTTTACACTGGAGATGTGGCGCAGCTAACGTCGCTGTATGCAGCGGCCTAACTATTGTACTCTATTTAGTGCAGGATGCGCTAAAAATATATATTGCTGCCACACACAATAGTCCTTAAAAGGACTTTTGGGTTTCTGAAAAGTTTTGGTGTTAAAAATATTCTTAAATCACTCCGTACCCTGTCTGTCCCTTCCTCAGCACAGCTCTCCCTGACTAAGAATGAGTCGAACACGCGTCATCAGGTGCTATATAGCAAATCACTGTAATGCCAGCAGCCAACATGGCTACGGCATTACAGTACTTATCTGCACGTTTATTGGCTGCGTGCGGGGCTGAGACTTGAGGTGTTCAGCCGAGCATGCTCAATCATCACTACTATACATATTTGAGAAATGTTGGCCAAAGCCATCGATTTCAGTGGGAATTGCCAATCATCTATTGTGTATGTTCGTGTCCTGTCTCTGATACCAATGGCAGATGTCGGGAGAAAGATGAATCCTTCTCAAAGGAGATAAGACCCTGGCAGAAGAGCATCAGTGGAGCCCACTCCCCTGTCCCAATTAAGAACATTTGGCTCAGCTGGGCAGGAACATGTATGGGGAAATTGGGAGGAACAGCTGTTGGCTGAACAGCTATCTAAAGTGTATGGTCACCTATACACCCACCAGAGGAAATTATTCGGAAGGTCCACCTTCCACCTACACATGACATGTACATTTCCACTTCAAATTGCATCTGGGTTATTATCACTATACACAAAGGTCATATCATCAGTATAATCTAATGCACCATTTGTGATTCGGCTCTTATGAAACATATTCTGGTGGCAATTGGTTGGATCCAAATGAGGCTGCTTTCTATTGAACGTATGGAGCCCTCTAGTATCATAGCCAGGAAGAACCAGAAGATCATCTGGTACTTTGGGGGACTGTTGAACCCTGGTGTACTACATCCTGGTGCAGGTTCAAACCAACCAGACTAGCTGAGTATGACTCCCATCTTTTCAGGGGCACTATATCACCTTATAGGCTGCCTCTGTAGCCCATCTACCCTACCTGTTACCACAAGCTGATGCTTTTACTATTGGAAATTCCACAAATTCAATATATAAAATGTACAATGTACTCAAGTATTCAATGCAATGAACGATTCAAAGAGTCACAAAAATTACTACGTCTACAACAACCTTGAATTTTCAAATGAGCAGACATATTCATTTCAATGACAATTTCTGAGAATATATTGAATTTATATTTAACGGAGAGGCCTGCAAGAGGAAATTAATGAATTAATGAGATTGCTCCAGTGATTAGACGCTATTTGTATTAGATTTACATGACACCGCCTCATTGTGTCTCTATAGACATCAATGCAGCAAACACTATAGGAGACATCATGGGATCCTGTGTGGATTTAACCTTGAAGAGATGAGCCATCCAAGGCCAAATCTAGTTATAATGAAGCCTGTCATCCTGGCGCGATATTCCTCACATGCTCATTAATCCGATAGTAATCAAATGTGCCTTGTGCTCTAAACCAGTGGTCTCCAACCAGTGGCAAAACTACAACTCCCAGCATGCCCAGATTGAGGACCACTGTTGAATGCTTTCTTGCAAGCAATTACCACATTTCTCTAGCTTTCTGCAAGAGTTTTAGGTAAACCCCAGCCTTGGTGCTCTCTCTCCTCTATAAAACTGGTGGAGCTTTTTTCCATTCGCATAGCCGTATGAGGGCTTTTTTTTTTTTTCTAACGGCACCATTTAATATTGCACACAATGTAGTGGGAAGCTAGAAAATAATCCAAATGGGATTCCAAAGGCACCTATAGTTTTATGTGTTTTGCTTTACGGCATTCCCAAAAGTGGACCTGTTACTTTTATTCTCTGGGTCAGTGGGATTAAAGCGATACTATGTTTATATAGAGTTTTTTGTGTATTAATACATAAAGAAATTAAAAACTTAGTAAAAATATTTTTTTCTTTGCATCACCATATTCTGACCCCCATGTGGAGCTTTGTGGGGCTCATTTCTTGCTGGACGATCACTAGTGATACCTTTTTGTGATTTGTAGGATTTTGTTATTACTTTTTATTCAATGCATTGAGAGGACTCCTCCTCCTCAACATTACTTACACTATATAACACTTACTCTAGTTTTGGGGGTGTTCGGAGCTGACAGATTCCCTTTTAATTCCCAGTTCGTCCCTGGGCATATGCTAGTGATACACCACTATCATTTCTTGCTGTGATAAGATCTCCTTAAAAGGGTTGGTCCATCTGAGACAATGATGGCATATGATTAGGATATGCCATCAGTGTCAGATAGGTGTGGGTTCCACCTAGTGTCGAACTGGGATGCCTAGGGCCCACCAGTAAAATAAATTCTGGGGGCCCACTGTACAGCGACATGCAAATATTACCTGCGACATGCAAATATTACCTGCTTACACAGAGGCAGACAGCAACAAGACGCAACAAGATGATTGATTGGGGGGGTCTCTGCAACAAGGTGGGTCCCAAGGAAGAGATGATACTGGCTGGCCTGACTCTATTCCCAGAGATGTGACTCTATTCCCTTCAGATGTGTCTATAATAATAATAAACTGGATAGTCTACCCAGTTTTTTATATTGATATAGGTTATTTAAGATTCTGTGCTGGTGGACTGGGGGCCCACCTTTCTCAGGGGCCCACCGGGGGATTTCCCTGTTCCCCTGTGGGTCAGTCCAAGCCTGGTCCCACCAGTGGGACCCGCTAGATCTAGAAAACATGCTTTTCACTCATCGCTATGGGTTTTCCAAATTTAGACATGCAAGTCCACTTGGATGGAAGTCCCATAGTGGTGAATGGAGAGAGCAACCCGCAACCGTGGCACGCTATAGAAATGCTGGACATAACCAAGTCAAAACTAGGCTACTTTCAGAAGTCCTGTAGTGGTGAACAGAGGGTGGTCATGCAGACGTGGCTGATCTCTTTTTAGTTCGGGGGCCACGGTTTGGAGATAGGAGCAGGTCCCAGAGTTGGGACCCACACGTATCGATGGCATCTAAGCAACATACCATCAATGTCCCAGATGATCCAGCCCCTTTCAGGTTTTCTATAGAACTGCATGTAAATCATGCAGCATGAAACATACAATGAATGACTAATTCAACTCAGCTGCGTCTGTGTGTGGTCTGAACAAGCCATTCTACCTCCTCCTTAATACACTTCACAAGCTTTTTTCTATTCATAACAGATGTGGAAGGATCTTACTTTTCATTTCATTTCAACATTTTTTCTTGCACAATTTGTAATTTCCCATTACAACAAATAGATCCCCCCCCCCTATAATTACCCATTAAAGTGCCCTTCAGAATCATAATGAATATTATTTTGTCTATGATGTTTGTTGAGTTTAGCCTGGAAACGTTTGGCCTGTTGCTTAGCAACACACTCCTCTCCCAGTGGGTGACACAGCAAGAGGTCTATGTTCCTTTGAAGAGCGCGAGGTGTCACTCATTGTGTTAGAGGAAGGTGGCTTCAGTTGTGTTTTCCTCGAAAAATTGTGGCCAGACATGGCTGAACATAATACAATGCAACAGCTTTTCCTCCAAATAGTCCACACAAATGCAGTGCAACCAGAGGATTTTCATTTCAGTTTCATTCTCTTCAATGAAATTGAGCAGTAATACCAGACACAACCTGTGGACAAGTGCAGTGCTGATTCTAGAAGAAAGCAGGCACAATTTTCTAATCTTGAAAACTTCCTTTAATAACTTCACAAGGTGTTATGGTTAACAGCAATGCAAACAGTCGGTCTCACGGTGGTTCCATGCACAGACGGTTGCAGTACAGTCTATATACAGATGGATGCAGTGGCACAAATGACTTAGGATGCAGTTGTGTGAAAGCAAAACAGAAAAAAAACGGATCTGTCACCAAATACATTGAAAGTCAATGGTGACGGATCCGTTTTTTTAGGCTCCTAATTGACTTACATTGTTTTCAGCGCCAGATCCGTTTTTTCCATTTTTATGGCTGGACACACAACAAAATGCTGCCGATACGGAAGACACCATGATGCATCTTGAACGGATCCCTTTCCATTCAGAATGCATGGAAATTAAACGGAAACATTTTCTTTCCGATATTGATATCCTCTGCCGGGAAACAACAACGCAAGTGTGAAAGTAGCCTAAGGTATTTCATTTATTATTTTGAGATTTTTTTTTAATTAAGTGGCCAGATGACCCCTTTAAACTAGGGTAAGAAACATGGCACTTAAACCTGAGCACTGCAGCCTCTTCAAAAAAACAGGAATTGGACCCTCACCAATCAGATATTGATGACCTATCCTTAGGATAGGTTGCCAATATTAAAGGGGTTGGCCACTTTCTGGTTACTGTCGACCAATGTGTTTGTAAGATGGCTACATGGTAGTTACTAATACAGCCTCTATTTCATAAAGTTTGTCCCCTTGTTGGCTAAGTCTTTGTTTATGAAATGGCTGCTGATGGAGGGTCATGTGACCAGGGACATCACTCCGTACCCTCCAATACAGTGCACCTGCCATCCATACTTGCACTGTTGGGTGTTTAGTGCAAGTGCAATGTGTTAAAATGGACCCTCCATGTATCTGGTCACATGACCCTTCATCAGTAGCCATCTTATGGACAGGACCTCCATGTGGACAGCACTGAAGATTTGCCTAACAAGGGGACATGGCTTAAGAAATATAGCAAATGACACAGAACATCAACAAGAACTATATTAATAAGGGCCATATAGTCATCTTACCTACACATTGGTCACAAGTAGCCAGAAAATGGCCAACTCCTTTAAACTCTTGGAAAACCCTTTTAAAGATGGCAAACAGCCTACAAACGTTTGGAGACCTCAGATCTACTCTGCCTAATTCTCCACAAGAAGCAGTGAATACCATCAACCATTACTCAATGATCACAGTGGTGGTCCCCTTGGAGCTCGCAATATAAGTCTTCTACCTTACGTCACCCATGTTCCTCCCATAGTCCATAGATGTTACCTTTGTGAATTTTTGACTGCGTCATTTATTTCACAGGCACATCAGTTCTATTAAACTATAAATTAATAATCTCCAAATGCCGCCGTTAGAACAACTATTTTGCCTAATTGCCTGCTCTTGGTATGCAGAGTCATGAGCCGTTTGTACTGTTTGCTCCAGGCCTCTCTTTATACTAGGACGATCTCATAAATAACCATAGCCTTAAACATCAGAGAGGTGCTAAGAATTTGAACATCAATTATTGCCACTTCAGTAGTCTTTGATAAATCCCTCTTAATAATAATGATAAATCTGTAGTGTCACATATAACTAGCTATTAAAAAGCCTTGTTTGTCTTAGAATTTACACTGAGTGGATGAGATAGACAGCGGCATAATGAACATGAGATGGAGGGGAGGAGGCGGCTACCTATATAATTACACACATGGTTAAATATTCTCCCTAGGACAAGCAGAGTATAAGAAACACAAGTTCTGTATGCCTTAAGTTACTGTCCATGCACTCATTGGAGACAGCAAATTTGGGTTGCTCTCTATGGTGTCCTTACTAAGAATTTAAAATCTATGAAGTTGATGTTTTTGTAGAACACTTTAAAAAATCACATATACAGAATAATAACAGTGGCACCAAGATAAGACTGACAACTTGTTCAAGGGATAGAAAAGCTCCACTGATCTAGAATACAAGTTTAAATTTGACAAGGTCAAAATATTTATGCTGTATCCATGTACAGTACTTCCGAAGCCTGGTCTTCTTCCAAAATTCATTCTAAAGAAAATTTTTACCAATCCAGTAAAAAAAAAGTATAGCTGGCACTATCGCTCACCTCAGTGGATATCCTGAGACTTGTGGTTTCACAATGTCCATGGGTGCACAGTGCACAATCGAGGATACTGCAATACATCCAAGTTAGGAATAAACAGCACGCCCTTGGGATACATTTGCATTCTTTTATTTGCCCCACAGTGGGTACATATCAGAGGTATAACTTGATACACATAAACCAGCCTGCGGCCGTCTCTCATCAGTAGACGCTTTCTTAAGGCAAGCTTTCTTGATGGCCAGTTTTTTTAACTTTTCCTGGAATTTGATAATAGAGCATTGTTTGTGTTGTTTGTGCATGACATTTTTATATTTAGGCGTTTCATCATTTTTTCTAGTTATGGTGAACGTTACCCCTACATCTTTGCAGTACTCCTTAAAGTTAGAGTATTGGCACCAGTGAGTATTGTTGGCATACTCACACATTTCTAACAGTTTGCATCATATAGCTTTCAGTTTGAGTGCGTTTGCTCTGCCTCATGCTGATCCCATCAAGGAGATGCCCCCACAATTGGAACTATTGCCCTTATGTCTCACCTCCTGACAGCTCCTAAACACTAATTTAAGTTAAATTCTTATCAATCCAATAAGAATATAGCAAAAATGTGTGTTTATGAGCTGTCAGGAGTTCAGAGATAAGAGCTATAGTTCCAATTGTCAGGGCAGCTCCCTGATAGATTCAGTGTGAGGCACAGAAGAATAGTCTGTAGAAATTGAATGCTATAGAGGAAAAATTGTTGTAAATATTTAACTACTATCAATTGAAGAAAAAATTATTTTAAGCCCAAAAGGGAATAAAATGGAATTATGAAACTGTCCCCCAAAGTTGTCTATAGCCTAATCAGCTAGCACTAAATTAAGTGTTTGTTGATGAGAAGAGCTTGTTTTATTCTCCTCATCAAAAAAAAAAAAAAGAAAAAGAAATCCACTGGTAATGTATAAAGGCATTGAAAGTTTTACAATTGCCTTGAGCTGAGAGGCAGCCAAAACATTTTAATTATGTTTACAAAAGCCTTAGAGAGAAAGAGAGACCAAAACCACAGGACTCCGAAATCTAAAAGTCCTTATTCCAAATAAATACATTGTACATAGACAGTGTTCTGGATTTGGCAGTAAACTCTTGGACTATTGTTAGCATTTTGGAAAGGAAATGTAAGAAAAGTACATCAGTGTTTTAAGTGCTTTCCATTCATTCATACACTATCAATGCACAAGGCACTGAGCAGTAAAAATTCTGAGCCAAATGCAGACTCCTCTGCACCATGGATTTCTATAAAAGGTGTCAATTCTTAAAGAACGGAGGCACAACTTGAAACATCTGAGCCTTAATCTGTAACAGAACCCGCTACCTACAATGTGCAATTTATAATACTGATGTCTTATTATGTGCCAAAAAGACCTTTGGGTTTTCATTGGGGGCCAGTTTCAGAATTTGAATACTATCTTTGCACCCCTTTTAGATTTGTTTTGGAAAAAGGTTCCAGGATTATAAAAATAAAGCAACTCCAAAGAGCTGTTTGTATAGTCACCAGTGAAAAGATATGTCTACCTTTGAACATCACTTGAAGGTTTTGTCCCACGAAAAACATTCTCCAGTTTTTAAACCAGCATATGAATCTAAATGTTTTTGTAATTGCATGTAATTAAAAATTTTGTAGAACCACTAACTTAACCTGTTATTTTTATTATTATTTTTATTATTTCTATGTCCTGCTCACTGAGGAGATGGCCGCACTTGCTCAGTTTCATCCTTCAACTGCCTCGTGA
The DNA here is from genome assembly GCF_905171765.1 of Bufo bufo. Classification (NCBI taxonomy): domain Eukaryota; kingdom Metazoa; phylum Chordata; class Amphibia; order Anura; family Bufonidae; genus Bufo; species Bufo bufo. The sequence continues at coordinate 122,341,231 of NC_053398.1, forward strand.
ACTGTGATAGGGAGAGAGCTGTAGCAGAATGGACACTCCTCTTCAGCTGCCAGATTGATATAAATCTAGCAGAGCAATTGGAGCAATGGATGGGGAGATCTCTGGATCCATGTGAGGTGCAGGGCTGGTTCTAGCTTTGTTAGAAAGAGGTTTTTATGTACTGTATGATGTCTGGTTTTCATTTTTTACATTAATTATGGGATATCCCCTTACGTTAACACACAGAATTATAGGGGGTCATTTGTTAACCTTAACCTCTTAAGGACACATGACTTACCGTTACGTCATGATGTCCTGGTACTTAAGGACACATGACGTACCGGTACGTCATGTGTTGTTCCGATTACTGCCGCCCGGCCGGCAGTGATCGGAACAAGGTGCCTGCTCAAATCATTGAGCAGGCACCTAGGCTAAATGCGCGGGGGGGTCCTGTGACCCCCCCATGTCGGCGATCGCAACAAACCGCAGGTCAATTCAGACCTGCGGTTTGATGCGCTTTTTGCAGTTTCTGATCCCCGCGGTCCCTGACCGCGAGGACCAGAAACTTTATAATGTCCAAAATATATCTGTATCCCCCCCCCCTGCACCCGTGAGTGATTTTAGCCCGGTGGGAGGTGCAGGGGGAGGGTTGCGGGCGGTGCGGGAGGCGGGCGGTGCGGCAGGCGGGCGGTGCGGCAGGCGGGATCGCGATCCCCCGCCCGCCTCCCCTTGAATGATCGTTGGTGGTTAGTGGGTATACCAGGGTGCCAGCACATTGCTGGCACCCTGGTATAAATGGCTGACATCTGCGATGCGATGTCAGCCGTTTAACCCTTTCCATACAGCGGTCTGTACGGACCGCTGTATGGAAAAAGTTAACAGTAAGAGGGAGCTCCCTCCCTCTCCCATCGGGGGGCTGCAGTGCCTTTGCAGCCCCCCAATGGGAGAGGGAGAGAGCCCCCAGACAGCCCCCCGACAGCCCTGTCCTTACCCTTCCCCGTCTGCGAAGTTCTGAGCAGACGGGGAAGGTTCCCATGGCAACAGGACGCCGTCTCAGGCGTCCTGCTGTCCATGGTGCTGAACAGATCTGTGCTAAAGGCAGAGATCTGTTCAGACAAAGTGTAAGTAAAATACAGTACAGTACAATATATATTTTACTGTACTGTATTATACAGACATCAGACCCACTGGATCTTCAAGAACCAAGTGGGTCTGGGTAAAATAAAAAGTGAAAAAAAGTGAAAAAAAAGTAAAAATCAAAAAACACATTTATCACTGATTAAAAATGAAAAAAATAAAATTCCCTACACATGTTTGGTATCGCTGCGTCCGTAACGACCTGATCTATAAAACAATCATGTTACTTTACCCGAACGGTGAACGCCATAAAAATAAAAAATAAAAAACTATGATGAAATTGAAATTTTGCCCACCTTACTTCCCAAAAAAAGGTAATAAAAGTGATCAAAAAAGTTGCATGTACGCCAAAATTGTAACAATCAAATCGTCATCTCATCCCACAAAAATCATACCCTACCCAAGATAATCGCCCCAAAACTGAAAAAAACTATGGCTCTTAGACTATGGAAACAGATGGCCGCACTTGCTCAGTTTCATCCTTCAACTGCCTCGTGAACTGTGATAGGGAGAGAGCTGTAGCAGAATGGACACTCCTCTTCAGCTGCCAGATTGATATAAATCTAGCAGAGCAATTGGAGCAATGGATGGGGAGATCTCTGGATCCATGTGAGGTGCAGGGCTGGTTCTAGCTTTGTTAGAAAGAGGTTGTTATGTACTGTATGATGTCTGGTTTTCATTTTTTACATTAATTATGGGATATCCCCTTACGTTAACACACAGAATTATAGGGGGTCATTTGTTAACCTTAAATCCACCTATATTAGGCATATTTCAGGCACAGATCGTGATGCAACAGTTAGTTGCGCCACAATCTGCAAATTTCCCCCTGCTCACGCCAGGTCTAAAAAAGGTTGGGGAAGGGGACGGGCTGGCAGGCCCATCTCATTCATCGTTTTCTATGCCTGTTGTAGACATAGAAAATGGTCTAAATGTAAGCCAGCAAGGAAGCTGTCTTACATTTAGACCAATAGTGGATACAACAAAGTTATGTAGAGGCCGACGCCTCTACATAACTTTGGCGGATCCACCAGAAGCGCAGGGGCTTTATTATTTAATTAATTTCCTTTTGGTTTCTTTGGTGATTTGGAAAGTGTTATCTTTATATCAATTGATATGAAATGTGTGGTGGCCAATGGTTAATGAAATGGGTGTAGAGGCCCAGACCCTTCTGTCTTTGGTAGTTGTTCTTTGGGGGAGGGGATTTGTTCTTTGCTATGGTATGTGGGAAATGCACCCTCTATTTTTGAAAATGTGTATTGCTCACATTTATGGTTACACTGTTGGATAAGGTAGAGTGGTAAGTACAGTTCAATAGGGGTTAAAATTCAGCCCAAATTGTTACAAGAAGTGGAAGGAGTTGCTGCTCTGTCTCACCATTTGTGCATAATCATTATTGGACAGTGTGACCCACTTGGGAAGAATTTGGGGGTTCATCAGTTAAAGTTCCCCCTTTTTTCCCCATAAAACAGTAGTAGTTAGGGGTGGCCAGTGATTGTTCTGAGAAAGTGGATGGGTTGTTGCAAGCAGCCCGACCCAATTGAAATCCAGAACTAAACCAATGCCAGTGGCCAGAGACAGGACTGTGGAGGCTTTGGGTTCCAAGTGTAGGAGGATTGTGTCTAGCCAAAGACAGCAAGAGAACAGAGAGTGAAGCCAAGAACTGGTTTTACTCTTCGCACTCGACCGATCTCGGTGTTGCTGAATTGTTTGAGGCTGAAACTTTCAGATAAAGAGACAAAGTAAAAAGAGCAGTTCTGTTGGAACAAAATCAGTGTCTGGTGTTTCCTCTGTTGCCTGCTGCTTACAAAGCACAGCCCTGCGTGCAGGCTGGTCTTACACTATAAGACCCCCTGTCCTCCATTCTTCCCTGCTTTTATAACCAGCGGTATTGTAGTCCCTTCTGAAATGATGTCAATCATTCTGGCAACTCCATAGGTTTAGGATAAAAGGTAGACGCTCTGCTTACCTCTGATTCAGTGCTCTGAGAAGACTACTCAGCCTCTAGATATCTGACTGTAATTAGCACAAGGAACTTAGTTTTTTTATGTTGTGAAGGTGCTCAGTTGGGGTTAAGGAAGTCACCACTAGGATTTTTGGCAAAAAGCAACAAGAATGAATCATCATGGTGATTTTTTTTAAAAATTATTATACTACTACTTAAAATGTTTTTCCATGATTTGGTTTGTAATGTATAAGTTCAAATTTTTATTCCGCAATCATTTGGCTATGTACAGATAAAATAATCTTCTCAGATTCTGATGCATTTTCCGAGCTGAAATCCATGGGAAATCTTGATAAGAGAGGTCCACCAACCCCTATCTCACGGTCTCACCCACCATACATGCTCGTAAATAAACTTCTGAAATCATTATTAATACTCAGTAATAACTTAAGTTACGCAGCTCCTGGTACATTTGGCCTAAATGACTCATTTCTTCCTGTTGATAAAGTGTACCTAAGAAAAATCAGCACCTTCTTGGTGGCTCCAGAAAAAAAATCTGGTGGAAAATATTTAATAAATGATACAATTTCACTAGTAGAAAAATAATACATTTAGTCATAGAAGCCATGTTCTGTGCTGTTGCAATACTTACAACCGTCTTCATGAGGAGGCACATCTCCTGGATAGTTCATCAATATCTGATCAGCGGCCATCTAACAGTCCACATCCCATTCCCCACCAATAAACTGCTTTGCAGTAGCTCTGATGCTGGAACTTGACACTAGAACTAGAGCTCCGTCCTGTGTATGTAGTGGAACGGAGCTGGTAACTGCAAAGTTTCTCCTATTGATGTGAGTAGGAGGAGCAATGGATGTAACTGTAGGTTCAGCTCCAAGATTAGGCACCAGAGCTACCAGGGGTGGGATTCAAATTGGTAAAAACAGGTTCCCTACTCAACAGTAGACACTCGGCGTCACAACACATGTTTAAATATGCATACACCATATACACTCACCTAAAGAATTATTAGGAACACCTGTTCTATTTCTCATTAATGCAATTATCTAGTCAACCAATCACATGGCAGTTGCTTCAATCCATTTAGGGGTGTGGTCCTGCTCAAGACAATCTCTTGAACTCCAAACTGAATGTCAGAATGGGAAAGAAAGGTGATTTAAGCAATTTTGAGCGTGGCATGGTTGTTGGTGCCAGACGGGCCGATCTGAGTATTTCACAATCTGCTCAGTTACTGGGATTTTCACGCACAACCATTTCTAGGGTTTACAAAGAATGGTGTGAAAAGGGAAAAAAATCCGTATGCGGCAGTCCTGTGGGCAAAAATGCCTTGTGGATGCTAGAGGTCAGAGGACAATGGGCCTACTGATTCAAGCTGATAGAAGAGCAACGTTGACTGAAATAACCACTCGTTACAACCGAGGTATGCAGCAAAGCATTTGTGAAGCCACAACATTCACAACCTTGAGGCGGATGGGCTACAACAGCAGAAGAACCCACCGGGTACCACTCATCTCCACTACAAATAGGAAAAAGAGGCTACAATTTGCACGAGCTCACCAAAATTGGACTGTTGAAGACTGGAAAAATGTTGCCTGGTCTGATGAGTCTCGATTTCTGTTGAGACATTCAAATGGTAGAGTCCGAATTTGGCGTAAACAGAATGAGAACATGTATTTATCCTCTGATGGCTACTTTCAGCAGGATAATGCACCATGTCACAAAGCTCGAATCATTTCAAATTGGTTTCTTGAACATGACAATGAGTTCACTGTACTAAAATGGCCCCCACAATCACCAGATCTCAACCCAATAGAGCATCTTTGGGATGTGGTGGAACGGGAGCTTCATGCCCTGGATGTGCATCCCTCAAATCTCCATCAACTGCAAGATGCTTCCTATCAATATGGGCCAACATTTCTAAATAATGCTATCAGCACCTTGTTGAATCAATGCCACGTAGAATTAAGGCAGTTCTGAAGGCAAAAGGGGGTCCAACACCGTATTAGTATGGTGTTCCTAATAATTCTTTAGGTGAGTGTATATGCAACACACATACACATAAGTACATCATATACATAGTACACATACATAAATACACCATATATACACTACACACACATACCACCCAACTAAGGAGCTAAACTATCGGCAGCACGCAAAAGCACCGTATCGCGACTCAGCCGCTAACACCGTTCTCCGATCTAGGTGTAATTTTAACAACCGGATCTGGAGAACTGGAGGGAACCAGCTGAATCCCATGCCTGAGAGCTACTGCAGAACAACAGAACGGCGTATAGTGTATAGTGTCGAATCACATTACATACTGATGACTTGTCCTCAGGATAGGCCGTCGATATAAAATAATTTCCCTGCTAAGCCACAGCACAGTACCAATTACAACATTATTATTATAAATATTCCCTGTTTATTAGTGTTAGCGATTTAAAGATGACCGTAGACATTAATAATCAAATTTTTTACAAACTTTGCAATTGATTAAAGGAAATGTGTCACCAAAAGTTATATCTGCCAGTTAAAACCAGATAGCAAGACTTATTTTCTCATCTGCTTTTATTTTCTGATTGCAAATTTATTTTATTTTTAGAACATGATTAGTGTTGAGCGCGAATATTCGAATCGCAAATTTTAATCTCGAATATCGGCACTTCGAGAATTTGCGAATATTTAGAATATAGTGCTATATATCCGTAATGATGAATATTCGTCATTTTTTTTTTCATCTGAACACATGATTCCTCACTGCTTCTTGCTTGTGGACCAATGAGTCATTGGCCCACAAGCAACTTAAGCATGGAGGAATCATGACTTCAGATGGAAAAAAATGACAAATATTCTAAAAAACAAATATATAGCACTATATTGAATATAGTGCTAAATATTTGTTTTTTTAAATACCTGTCATTTTTTTCCATCTGAAGTCATGATTCCTCCCTGCTTAAGTTGCTTGTGGGCCAATGACTCATTGGCCCACAAGCAAGAAGCAGTGAGGAATCATGTGTTCAGATGGAAAAAAAAATGACGAATATTCATCATTACGGATATATAGCACTATATTCTAAATATTCACAAATTCTCGAAGTGCCGATATTCGAGATTAAAATTCGCGATTCGAATATTCGAGCTCATAGACACAATAGGAAGGAAGGGACCCTATTGACTTCTATGGGAGAGTTTTCTAGGCATGCTCTGTGCCCTGTGCAGAGGTCATTGTGCAAGGAAAGAGTAAATAAGCTTTGACAATCACCTATTGTGAAAGGTGGATCCTGTCTTATCTATACAAAGAGGTGATGGTATTACAGGCAGGATTAGAATGACAGATAAGAAGATAACTGCAGTAAAGTGATCTGTACAGACCGAGAAGTGGCGCCAATTATTAGGTTAAGTGGCCAGTACAAAAAGAGCAGGATTTTATGCTGTTTGTTTAAATATAGATAGTGACATAAAAATTTTTAATTTTTAAAAATATGTTTAACATAAAAATGGTAACCACTGAGGAAGGGGTGAACATTGGACCCCGAAACGCGTCTGGTGCTACATCCCCCATTTTTTGTACCGAAAGACCCATTACCAATTATCGGCTGCTATCTGACCAAAGGTGGGCTATTTATCGACGAAAGTCTCTGATATAACATCACTGTGGAATTTTCATCAGAAGGCCGGGATCCATTGGCCCAAACAGTGACGCCAAATCTCCCGATCAAACAGTGCTGTACTAATAGAGGCATATTCGGGGAGTAAGAACACCTCAAGGTCTGGACGAAAATCTCAGTTGATTATAAGGTAAAGAATTTTACTTGCAAGTAATTTAGTAGCGGGACGCTACCCACTCTGCTCCGGCGGGACGCCGCTGTAATCAGGTGTGGGACGCATGAATATTCGGTCTTGGTCTCGATAATAAGCGGAATATATTTTATCGACACTCAGTGACATTTCTAAAGCTGTTCATATACATTGGACCGATTTTTTACTGGTTGTTATATCGAAGAATATCAAATATTTTGCTGCTCATTGTCTTTTTTCTCACAATATCGAATATTTAGTCGAATTTTGGTACCAGTCATCCAATTAGCATGCAAACTGCTATCACTATTATATGGAATATTGTTATAGATTTTTTATAGAAGTATTGTTATCTATAGAACACCCAGTTATATATTGTTAACATTCATTATATGGAAGATAGCTGCCTAACCTGGTTGTTATGATAACAGTATATTTTATGTACATGCCAATCTATCTGTTTTAGTATAAATGATAAAAGCTCAGATTTGTTTAAACCACATGGTCACGGTTTCCTTTGAGTGCCCTGTTCATACATATATACATTCCCTTTAATATTCCAGGGCATGTGTATGGTCAAGGACAAACATGAGAATAGCTTGATTGCTTTTTATGGCTTTCCTTAAATCCATTTGAATGTAATTGTCCTATTTTACAATGATGTTAAATTTAGATTACAGTAAAAAAAAAAAAAAATCCCAGCCATGGCATGGCTGGTGATCCTTTTGTGAAAGGATGTAATGCGGATAGATGAAAGGACTGCATAGCAGGCTTACCTGTCCTAAGCTGCTATGAATCTAATGTTTTCATCAATTTTCTCTAATGATCCTATCTAAGTTTTAAAATCCATGAGCAGAACTCGGTGGCCATTGCCTCCCACTAAGCCACTATATAGCAAGTTTAATAGCTCGGCACTGCACAGTTATTACTCATGTATTTTACTCTCGGCTGACATGGTTGTTCAAGTTAGCCACCGATAAGATAAAATAAAAATAGCCCTCTTTTTAAATAAAATGTCTGCATGTAGCGTAACCCAGCTGACAGCATCCTCTGTGCCACAGTGATATTCTATTCTCCTGCTATATGCTAGAGGGAAAACAATATATGAGACTGTACAGTATACTATGATATAAAATGATATGTACAACATAACACTGAAAACTAAAGAACAATATATTAATTTTATAACATGATGCACATTGAAATCCTTCAATATGACAAATAAAAAAATAAAAAATTCTGATATTATTAGCCATTGTATGCAAAACAAAATTGTAACATAGTATATAATTTGCCAAGACCAGAAAATTGAGTTGTAATAGCCAATTAAGAAATTATTCTTATTTTTTTATGTGAATTCTTATTATCTTATTTATCTTTTTATTTTTTTCTGTGAATATTCTCTTGAGTTTATTATATATATTTATTTTTATTTTTAGAATGATCATGCAATTTCCAGATTATTAAATTATCTAGCACTTTATTATTATTATTATTATTAAAGGGGTCTCACTTCAGCAAGTGGCATTTATAATGTAGACAAAGTGAACACAAGGCACTTACTAATGTATTGTTATTATCCATGTTGCTGCCTTTGCTGACTGGATTCATGTTTCCATCACATTATACACTGCTCCTTTCCATGGTTACGACCACCCTGCAATCCATTAGTGGTGGTCGTGTTTACACACAAAATAAAAAGGCGTTGGCCTCTCTGGTGGCTGGTAGTGTTGAGTGCGAATATTCGAAAAGCAAATTTTTATCGCAAATATCGGCACTTCGAGAATTCGCGAGTATTTAGAATATAGTGCAATATATTCGTAATGATGAACATTCATTCATTTTTTTTTTAACACAGTACACATCAGGTGATCATCCCTCCCTTCCTCTAGTTTGTGGGCCAATGAGAAGGCTTTGTCACAGCTTAGCAACATCCCTAGCAACCAATAGAAAAGTAGCCTACCCCTTACTTCACCAAACATTTAAGAGATCTCCAATCACGATCATTCAGGATTTTTTTCCGGCCACATTTCTTCCTCGAATACGATGGGTCCCCACTATCCTTCCAGCTGCGTTGGACAGTTCTCAACCCAATTTTAGTCGTTTCTGCAATCTCCTTAGATGTTTTCTCTGCTTGATGCATGCCAATGATTTGACCCTTCTTAAACAGACTAACATCTTTCCCACGACCACGAGATGTGTCTTTGGACATGGTTGTTTAAGAAATGAGAAGCAACTCATCGCACCAGTTGGGGCTAAATAACTTATTGCCAGCTGAAAGATAATCGCCCATGCAGTAATTATCCAATAGGAGGCTCATAACTATTTGCTTAGTTATATTCCAGGTGACTTTTTTTTTGGACAGGCAGTGTACATTATTACTGCAGCCTGCGCTAAATAGCTTGCAATTGCAGACAGCGACATTATCTGCGCTACATCTCCTGTGCAACGTGTAAGCAGCTAAAAATATCTGTGACATCCAGTGTACTCTTTCCGTAGACGCTGTGGACAGCGACATTATCTGCACTACATCTCCTATTTAACGTGTGCGCATACTAAAAATATCTGTGACATCCAGTGTACTTTTTCCGTAGATGGTGTCTGCTGCGGACAGTTACATTACCTGCGCTACATCGCCTGTATAACGTTTCCGCATCCAAAATATCAGTGACATTGACTGTAGTTTTTTCTTAGCCACTAGTCACAGCAGCGACATTACCTGCGCTACATCTCCTGTATAACGTTAGCCGCTGGTGACAGCGACATTACCTGCACTACATCTCATGTATAACGTTTTCACATCCTAAATATCAGTGACATTCAGTTTAATTTATTTGCGCATACACTTACAAAACCTGCGCTACTGTACGTGTGACATACTTGCAAGCATATATACCATTTACTATGCCGAAGGCGAGCAGTAAGGGACGGGGGAAGTGGCCGTGCTGCTGATGGTGCACGCAGAGTCCGTGGCCCTGTACACTGTGAAATTGTGCCTGCTGCCAGAGCACAAGAAATACACTCATCCACGATACCTAGCTTCATGTCCTAGTTTGCAGGGCGGCACAGGACACCACTCTCAAAGTCACATCAATGCGACCAGGTGGTCGGTTGGATTGCAGCAGATAATGCTTCCAGTGGGTTAAGCACCACCCTGTTTTCCACCAAGTCCAGTCTCAGTAGCCAAGAGTCTGGTCAACAGAATCCTCACCCTGAACCTGCTTCCTCCCACCATGGAGTGTCTTGCAAAACAAGTGATCACACACTAGGATATTCTGAGGAGCTCTTTTCATCGCCATTCCTTGATTTGGGCCTCTCACCAAGCCCGCTTGAAGAGGGACATGAGGAGATTGTGTGCACTGATGCTCAAACTCTTGAGCGTCCAGGGTCACAAGAACATGACGGTGGGGAATAGCTATTAGTGTTTCAAGAGGTGGATGATGATGATGAGACACAGTTGCAAATAAGTCAACGGCACTTAGTGTCTCAAGAGGTTGATGATGAGGATGAGACACAGTTGTCAATAAGTGAGGTTGTTGTTTGGTCAACAAGTCAGGAGGAAGACCAGAGTGAGGAAATGGAAGAGGAGGTGGTGGACGATGAAATCACTGACCCAACCTGGGAAGGTGGCAAGTCGAGCTAGGACAGCAGTACAGAGGGGGAGGAATCCGCAGCACCGCAACAGGCTGAAAGAGCCAGTGGGGTGGAAAAAGGGAGAAGGCGGGCCACACCAAACAGGCCCACAACTGTTCCTCGGAGCACCCCCTTGCAGCAATCTCTCTTGCCAAGGGGTAGGTGTTCGGCAGTCTGGCACTTTTTTTTAGGAAAGTGCAGACAATAAAAGAATTGTCATTTGCAACCTGTGCCGTACCAATATGAGCAGGGGCGTGAACACTAGCAACCTTACCACCACCAGCATGATAAGCCACATGACATCAAAGCACCCTAATAGGTGGGCCGAATGCCTGGGACCACAATCAGTGTCTGCGGGTCACACCACTGCCTAATCTTCCCCTGTGTTATGTGCTGGCCAATCCCCTGTTCAAGACGCCGGCTCGGATGACTCCCGCCATGCACCTGGACTTTTGCAAGCACCATCAGCTAGCACATACACTTCTGTGTCCCAGCACAGCGTACAGATGTCCATACCCCAGGCATTTGAACAAAAGCGCAAATACCCAGCCACCAACCCACAGGCTATAGCAATAAATGCGCACCTTTCCAAATTGCTAGCTCTGGAAATGTTGCCATTTAGGCTTGTGGACACTGAGGCTTTCTGCAGCCTCATGGCGGTTGCCGTCCCTTGTTACTCAGTCCCCAGCCGCCCCTATTTTTCACGGTGTGCCATCCAGGCCTTACACTAGCATGTGTCCCGTAACATCACCCGTGCCCTGACCAACGCAGTTATTGGGAAAGTTTATTTAACGACTGACACATGGACAAGTGCTTTTGGCCAGGGACGCTACATTTCCCTGACGGCACACTGGGTGAACGTTGTGGAGGCCAGGAGCAAGTCATACACTGGGATGTCACAGTTGCTACCGACACCAAGGATTGCGGACCCTACTTCCATCAGAATTTCCGCCACCACCTACATTAGTGGCTGCAACCCCCTCTTCTCCTCCTCCACCTCCTTCTTTACTTCCACCTCTGAATTCTCATCTTGCAGCACAAGTCAGCCATCAGTCAGTAGCTGGAAGCAGTGTAGCACTGCAGTGGGGAATTGGCTGAAACTAATTTGCTTAGGTGACAAACAGCACACCGCCGCAGAGCTGTTGCAGGGTATAAGGGACCAGACTGAGCTGTGGCTCGCGTTACTCAACCTAGAACCAGCCATGGTTGTGTATAATAATGACCGTAACTTGGTAGTGGCTTTGGAGCTCGGCAAGCTCACACACATACCATGCCTAGCCCACGTGTTCAACTTAGTGGTTCAGCAGTTTCTCAAAACCTACCCCAATTTGCCTGAGCTACTGGTGAAGGTGCGCCGCGTGTATGCACATTTCCGAAAGTCATCTACAGCTGCCACCGGTCTGGAAACACTGCAGCAGCGCTTGCAATTGCCAGATCACTGACTGTTGTGCGACGTGAGCATGTTGGCCATGTTCCACATGTTGGCCAGGCTTTGTGAGCAGCAGAGGGCAGTAGTGGAGTACCAGCTGCAACATGGTCATCACCTTTCCAGTCAGCTTCCGCTCTTCACAAGCGACGAGTGGGCATGGATGTCTGACCTCTGTGAGGTTTTAAGCAACTTTGAGGAATCCACACATATGGTGATTGGCGATCCTGCTATTATCAGCATAACCATCCCACTTCTGTGTCTACTGAAACGCTCGCTGCTCAGAATGAAGGCGGACGCTTTGCATGTGGAAGAGGTGGAAATGGGGAAAGATAGTGCACAGGGTGATAGCCAGACCATCTTCTCATCGCAAATTGGATGATGATGATGAGGAGGAGGAGGCGGAGCAGGAGACGGTTGCCTCCGCTGCAGAGGGTAGTACCCACAGTAGATTTATTCCATCTGTTCAGCATGGATGGGCCGAAGAGGAGGAAGAGGATGAGGATATTGAGAGTCATCCTCCTGATGAGGACAGCGAAGTCTTGTCTGTTGGTACTCTGGCACACATGGCTGCCTTTCCCGTGACCCTCGCGTTATACAAATTTTGGCCAACAGCGATTACTGGTTGTTCACCATTCTCGACCCCTGCTACAAAGAGAACTTCTCATGTCTCATTTCTGTGGTGGAGATGCAGTGGCCAGGTACGGGTGGATAATATTCTCTATTTGTCGTGATGCCAATTGCAGTGTGCACAGAGTACCATCCCAGGGCCCTCCCCATGCTGTTCCCGAACCATTTCAGTGGTGTTTCCATCAATTTCTGACCTTTTCATGTGAACCAGACATCCGTTTCCTCTTCAGAGCAGGGGGTGCCTGGTTTAATGCTCGGGTTCTCCCATTGACTTCCATTGTGCTCGGGTGCTTGGTAGAGCCACCGAGCATCCCGATGTGTTCGGCCAGAGCAACATTAGTTATGAGTAAAAACATAGCTTCGACAGGATGAATTTTTTCCTTTCAGATTTTATTGGTTTCTTCAGATAAGCAAATCAAGAAATATGTGACTTCTTCTCTTCTCCCAAAACGCTGCATGATTAAAGGCGTTTTCATATCTATCCAACCGCTTTATTCTCTTCTATTGGAATCCTGAGTACAGTGTTTGACTATTTCCTGTAGTCCCATAGAAAATAATGTGGTCATGCATGTGCACTAATCACACAAGGGACCTTCATGTGATTGCTGGGGGCACACACAAAACTGCACAATATTACTTTAGTAAAGGCATTGTATAAAAATGGATTAACATTGCTTAAAATGCTTAAAAAATCATATTTTTAAAGCGGGGCAAATTTTATCATGACATGACAATTGATAACTTTGGTGCAAATTATGGCAATGCAACACAAGAAAAAACAGAAAATTAGCTTATTATATTTAAAGGGGCTGCTCACCACTGGGTACCTTTTTTGCAGACCCCCAAGTGTGGCTGGACCTCCATTGTTGCAACTTTTTGTCAGTGAAGGTGACATTTTCCACAGCTTCAGATCCCCATAGCAGGTGACATTGCAAACATGGTCCTCTGATACTTAGCTCCTTGACTTTAATTCTTTGTTTTCTGCTTTCTATACTTTTCATGGTGCTTCTTTGATAGATCACTTTATTTCTCAACCTTTGGTTCCTGTTTCTATTACTAATTCCACTTTGGACTCTTCTACATCAGTTTTCTCCAGTGCACCTGTCCTAGATTCTGGATAAATACTCCATATCTATATCTGCTCTGTGATTGATTTTTCACTGGTATCTAGTAACTACCCTTAGACTAAGGTACGCCAAAATGCACATCAGGGCTTACACTATCCTGATAAGATAATCCTTTAATAGTTACACCATGGAGAAATTCACAGTGTTACAGCAGTACAGAGAATACGAAAACTCCAAAGTAAAGGCATTACAGTACAGAGTACAGATAAAAAATGTAAAAAATAAGGAATATAGATATCCCAGTTTATTGAATTCAGTCTCTGGATGGAATGATATCCACAGGAACCTGTAAGCGATGAGTGCGGTCTATCTCCGCTTGGGCCGGTGTTGGTTGTACAGCCTAACAGCAGCAGGGAGGAATGACTTCCAATAGCGCTCCTTCTCACACATGGGGTGAAGCAGTCGGTCACAGACGGTACTGCCCAATACTATCACCGTCTCATACATGGGATGGAAGTTGTTCTCCAGCATGGAGATCAGCTTGGATTCTATCCTTCTCACCTACCGCCTGTACTGGTTCTAGGGGGCTCCCCAGGGCAGAGCTGGACATTCTAATCATCATGAGTAAAGTACATGTATATGTTGTTAAGGCAAGTACCAGAGTTTTGTTACTGTGACCCATATACAGTATGTACTTTGCTGACACTTTATCTTTATGGGGTGATCCCTGATTTATATTTGAGGACGCTAAACTCTATTTCTTGCCCTTTCCATATTGCTGCTGCATATGGACTTCGTGACTATTGTTACCATCCCACATGATATGTGTTTATCAGTGATGACGCCTTATTCTGCTGCTCATTCTTCTATGTACTGATATTTTTTAACATTGTGATTTGTCTAATAAAGATTTTCATACTTGTGGATTACTTTGGTATGTTGTGGCTCATAAGTTTTGTGCTTTGTGTATGACAGTCTTGGAGCCCTACCTGTAACTATAGTGGATTATATACACTCACCTAAAGAATTATTAGGAACAGCATACTAATACAGTGTTGGACCCCCTTTTGCCTTCAGAACTGCCTTAATTCTACATGGCATTGATTCAACAAGGTGCTGATAGCATTCTTTAGAAATGTTGGCCCATATTGATAGGATAGCATCTTGCAGTTGATGGAGATTTGAGGGATGCACATCCAGGGCACGAAGCTCCCGTTCCACCACATCCCAAAGATGCTCTATTGGGTTGAGATCTGGTGACTGTGGGGGCCACTTTAGTACAGTGAACTCATTGTCATGTTCAAGAAACCAATTTGAAATTATTCGAGCTTTGTGACATGGTGCATTATCCTGCTGGAAGTAGCCATCAGAGGATGGATACATGTTCTCATTCTGTTTACGCCAAATTCGGACTCTACCATTTGAATGTCTCAACAGAAATCGAGACTCATCAGACCAGGCAACATTTTTTCAGTCTTCAACAGTCCAATTTTGGTGAGCTCGTGCAAATTGTAGCCTCTTTTTCCTATTTGTAGTGGAGATGAGTGGTACCCGGTGGGGTCTTCTGCTGTTGTAGCCCATCCGCCTCAAGGTTGTGCGTGTTGTGGCTTCACAAATGCTTTGCTGCATACCTCGGTTGTAACGAGTGGTTATTTCAGTCAACGTTGCTCTTCTATCAGTTTGAATCAGTCAGCCCATTCTCCTCTGACCTCTAGCATCAACAAGGCATTTTTGCCCACAGGACTGCCGCATACTGGATGTTTTTCCCTTTTCACACCATTCTTTGTAAACCCTAGAAATGGTTGTGCGTGAAAATCCCAGTAACTGAGCAGATTGTGAAATACTCAGACCGGGCCGTCTGGCACCAACAACCATGCCACGCTCAAAATTGCTTAAATCACCTTTCTTTCCCATTCTGACATTCAGTTTGGATTTCAGGAGATTGTCTTGACCAGGACCACACCCCTAAATGCATTGAAGCAACTGCCATGTGATTGTTTGACTAGATAATTGCATTAATGAGAAATAGAACAGGTGTTCCTAATAATTCTTTAGGTGAGTGTAGACACTCCATTATAGTTACGTAAAGTGGATTTACTAGATTGTTTATGAGTGCTTTTACTGTATGGTTCTTTCTTTATATCTAGTAACCATACCTAACACCCAACACTATTAACTTGGGTTCTTGTTACCATGGATGGATGTTTCAATACATTAATTCCATCCTTTCCAATGGTCATGCGTTATCATCTATCTAGAAGTGTGACTTGGAAGAAGCCACTTGACTCCAAACTAGCCATCATTCTCAAGATTTCACTTCCCATGAATATTGCAGTTCAATCTCAATGTTGCTATCTGATAATGTTTCCATGTGAATGCTTGTTAGCGATTATCGGCCGAAATATCGGTCAATGTAGTACACCCTAAAAGCTGGTCATACACATTAGATAGCTGTCAGCTGAACACCCGTTTGACCGACAGCTATCTCTCCCGATCCGCCCATACATTTGCATGTTTGGCTCAACAAAACGTTAATATGTAGAGGACGGGGAGGGGTAGAATGCCACTGTCACACCGAGTTAGCAGTGGCTTACCTCCCAGCTAACAAACGATGTGGGCAATTGAATCCAATATGCCTGATCCTTATCTCCTCTGACATCCACCATTGGGGGAGACTAGGGAGGACACCATAAGCAGTACATGGTCTACTTAAGTCTTGTTTACTATGTTGCCGCAAGTCAGAAACTACTTTGGAGGCAATACCCACTTAGTCATTTTACATTAAAATCCAAATCTCACTTTATAAGTAAAGGTGAAGAAATTCCTTAGATTTTGTGCCTCTGTTCAGCAAGCACCAGATGACCCACCATCTAAGTGCAATTGTTTCTTCAGCCTTGTACATACAAGGGACAAGTACGGTAGTTCCTTTGAGTCTTACATGTCTTTCTGTTTTTATATTCTGTAGTTCTTTATATTATTTTGGTTTTAGTATAGTACATATCATGTTGATGTTTTTTGAATGTATATTATGTAACTTTTAAACAAGGACTTTAATCCATTGTTCCCAAGCTTTCCATCATTGATCAACAGTGCTGCAATGCAAACGGCCCTGATCAAATAAGGACACAGATATTAAATTATAGCCTTTCTACACCCAATCGTAAAGGCTTTTGTCACTGCATGGATTTGGCAGCAGACAATCTTTATCTGCCAGGCAGTCTCTGACATTCTGCTGTGTTGAAGGGCGCTTATTATAATACAGCACGTTTTCAGGAAATTCAATTGATTTATAGGAACAAGACAGAAGACAGATGACTTGCCTAATCCATCTCATTTCATAAAAAAGCAAGATAGTTCTAGTAGCATTATGCATGTACTGGGTAGTGAAACAGACAAATATGAATTGTGAGTCCAACCTTAAAAAAGTTTGTGCTATATCTGCAACTGTTTTACAAGCTTTTATGTGCCATCCTGAAATTTCAAGGAGCATAATTTTTTTTTCTTTAAAGGGGTTGTCCGGGTTCAGAGCTGGACCCGGACATACCTCCATTTTCACCAAGGGAGCCCCCCTGACTTGAGCATTGGAGCAGTTCATGCTCCGATGCTCTCCTTTGCCCTCACTAAATCGCGCAGGGCAAAGGCATTTTTTGGAGATCCGGTGACGTATCGTGCTTTCCATGGGGCTGCCAGGAAGCTCTGTGACGTCACCGGCACTGATGGGCGGGCTTTAGCCCTGCCCTAGCCAGTAAAACGGCTAGGGCAGCCCAAAAGCACGCCCCTTACAGCTGGTGACGTCATCGAACACACTGCCGGGCGGAAGCTTCCCCCTGGCAGTGTGTGATTGTAAACAAAAGAGCCCTTGCCCTGCGTGATCTAGCGCAGGGCAAAGGAGAGCATCGGAGCATGAACTGCTCTGATGCTCAATTTTAATTACTTTAATTACCTCTTTGGTGTATTCCCAGCTTTAGAGTATCAGAACAGAGAAGTAACTCTAAACGGTTTGGACTTATGGCAAATTTTTGAATGCCTTCCCCAATATACTTGAAACCCCCTCCTCCCATTCAACCCCCAATTCTGTGTCTGGGGTTGTACGCTCACCGAACAACCATCCATCCACTCAGTCATGCAAAAATAAAATAACCAGCAAAGTGGGAATCTTATTAACTACAAAATACATTAGTAACACATGTTTTTTTCAAACAGGGCAAAAAGAAAAGAAAAGAAAGCAATAGATGTCTTTTGAGGTAAAAAAAACAGACATTCAGGAAAAACCTGTGTGGAAATAAAAACCTGCTGGATCTGGTGTTTATGCCAAAAACCACAAAAAAAATATGTGACACAAGTCTTAATTCTCAGCATTTGTCTTACAAGCTTAAACCTACAGTACATACTCATACATACTCAACTTTATAAAAATAATGGCACAAAAAACTAAGAAGGTGAAATAAAAGAATGCACAGGATTTTAGTTTTTTTGGGCCAAACTTCATTACACTAGATCTTTTTTTGAAAAAACATAGCTTTTCTTATAGCATTTTCCCAACATGATACAACCCCTGCGGGTCTAGAAAAGAGAAAGGGTTAATCGTCAGATCTCTGGTGCTCTTGGGAAGTGATGGTCTCGTACAGTTAAAGGATTAATGGAGAGATCTGGGGTTTGGGGGGGGGTCTATGGCAGTGAACAGGATAATGGTCAAATCTTACATTACAAGACAGAGAAGGGTTTGAATGATAGGTCCTTGATAGTCTTGGTAATAAACGGGTCAAGGGGCAGATACTTGGTCTTTTAAAGTAGTAAAGGGGTTAATAAGAATATCCATGTTGGTATATGGTTGTAAGGGGGATAATGGGGCAATTGCTGTTGGTATAGAGAAGTAAGGAGGTTAATAGGGGCATTGCTGTTTCCTGAGAGGTGAGAAAACCTCTGTCAGACTCCTCTGGCAGTAGCTTATCTCCCCTGTAACAAAATCATTGGGAAAATGAAACCAATGTTCCCAATCCATATCTCCCCTGACATCATCCATCCTGTAAGAGTCCACTATATACTGTAGATGATCGGTCGAACCAGCAGAAATTGGCAGGTCTAATACACATCTAATGTGTATGACGAGCTTAGTGGTCCTGGATCTCAAGGCCCTCAACCTATGTACCCATGCCATTTATAAAACTGGTGTCTGAGGAACTACGGTGTAGTAGGCCCCCTTGAGGACCATGGCCCAGGTTTCAAAGCTACCTCTGCACCCCCTATAGCGTAAGTCCATAAACCCAAGAAAGCATAACATTTTTACATCAGTGTTACTCAACGTTTTAAGATAAGGGGGGGCGCAAAAACAGTCGCTTAGTGCCTATTATAAAGACTGATGCAAGGTGAATGGGGAGAAATGATCACTACCACAGTCGTTCCTCCCTCTTTCAGTTCTATTGATTACACAGGGAGATATAGTCATGATAATCATACATATTTCATTCTGATGAAAGGTGCAAATCAGCCAACAAACATGTGACGATTATACAGGCCAGCTATCAGGAGCACACCTTGTTCCTAGGAATTGGCCCAAAAATCATGCAATGTAATAGGGTCTTAAATAGGCGGGACAACCCATTTACGTGATGGCATTTCCTTCCATCCTGCCTCCTATTCATAAAGGAGCGCTTTCCTTCACAGCACATTGGTTATTAATGCTTCCTGCCCCCCCCAGTTATTGTTTATTTCGGTGTGACCGGCTGCAATAACCAGTAAGCACCTTCCCTTACTAGTGGGGAGAGCGCTCATTGGATAACTCTTTAATCACCGGGCCTGAGAAGGCCTTAACAGCAAGACACTTTATTTTGTGATTTAACTGTCGTAACTTTTTTAATTTGTTGGACTACCAAAATAATTTTTGCAATTTTTTTTTCTGTGACACATTGGGCTTTTTAAGATATATATTTTTAACATTGTTTTTATTTTTTTAGTTTTATTTGGGGAAACTGCAAAACATTTATAAAATATCATTTTTTAAAACTATAGCTCCTTATTTTTTCTAAATATGCAAACTAACATTAATTTTTTTTTTTTAAATGAGTTCCCTATTTTGTATCAGTTGTTTTGATATATAATACATATAGGTTCACATGAATGGAGTGATAATGGAAACCGTCTAGGCTACTTTCACACCTGCGTTAGGTGCGGATCCGTCTGGTATCTGCACAGACGGATCCGCACCTATAATGCAAACGCTTCAGAATGAATCCGTTTGAGTCTAAGTCAAAACGGATCCGTCCTGACTGACATTAAAAGTCAATGGGGGACAGATCCATTTTCAACTGCACCATATTGTGTCAGTGAAAATGGATCCGCTCCCATTGACTTACATTGTAAGTCAGGATGGATCAGTTTGGTTCCGCACCGCCAATTGGACACCAAAACGCTGCAAGCAGCGTTTTGGTATCCGCATCCAGAGCGGAATGGGGGCGGAACGGAGCCAAACTGATGCAATCTGAACGGATCCTTATCCATTCAGAATGCATTGGGGCTGAACTGATCCGTTTTGAACCGTTTGTGAGATCCCTGAAACGGATCTCACAAACGGAATTCAAAACGCCAGTGTGAAAGTAGCCTTAGGTTGGTTTGCCACATATGTCCCCCAAAAGATTATTAAAAGTCCTCTGGGGGATATTGACACTTATTTTTATTTTACACTTTTTCCTTTTTCTTTTTTTCTTTTATTATAGTTCAGATTTTTCAAATTGACTTTTCAATTGTTTTTATAATATTTTACTCATTTTTTAATATACTTTTGCCACATAATATGTCTCCCTCTGGGTATTTTCTTTGTATTTTATAAAGTAGCCCAGCTTACAGAGGAAAACGGCCTCCTGTGGGGGGCTTTGTACAAGGCAGAGCTGATCAGAGTCTGTTAAAACCCATCAGCTCTGGTCTGCCCCGAGACACCCAGCGCTCACGTGATCGTCAGGTCCAATAGAGGAAGTGGTATAGCCGCCTCCTCTATTCACTGCATAGCGTTCCTGTTTTACTTCTCTTTGTCTAGCTTTTTTCTGAGTAACTCCATTACACACAGTTGACTGTTAATGCCAATATTAAGTAGAATCCAGCAGTACTCCAAATAAAGCAAGATTGAGAGTAACTTAGTGAAAGTGATGTTTAATTAAGTTATACAATGACTTTAAGTAAATTAAGGCCCGATACATGATAAAAGCAGCCTGGACTTACCCTTTGAGTATTATATAACGTTAATTCAATCTAATTCTTACGCAACCGTTTTAGCTCTTTATTGGTTTCACTAAGTACCAAAAACAACTTACAAAGCATTGAAAGTGTAGCAATAGAGCCCCATTAATGGAATTAAAGACCTGTTTAAGGTTAAGCACATTACTTTACAGGAGATACTGTTTCTGGTTTAAAGATACATTCTCTGGAAGATGGTTATTACCTCATTTCCATTCAATCCAGTTAAATGTGAAATTACCACGCAGTCACTGGAAATGTCCTTTTACTGGTCCAATGTACTAATCAACTGGACATAAGCTCTTTATAGAATTTGTCATTTTAGCCTTTTTACTATCTCTATAAAAGAGACATTCTCAGTATGCTTCAAAGGTTTTCATCTATAGTGTTACATTCCTCTTATTATCATATGGGTTAATGTATTAATTCTTTGTGTGTCTGTGTGTTTGAGTCTGTACATTTCAATAGATAAAACAGAACCATAGTACATATATTAAATAACAGTGTCCTTAAACACCAAATAACCTATTTACACCATGAGTACACTATTTAAACAAAGGGTTAAAAGGAGGGTCTCATACAGTGCCTTGCAAAAGTATTAACCCCCTTGAATTTTTTCATATTTTGGTGCCTCACAACCTGGAAATTGTTTGAGGATTTGCATCATTTAATTTACAGAACATGCCCACAACTTTGAAGATGTTTGTTTTTATTGTGAAGCAAACAACAAATAGGACAAAATAACGGAAAAAGTCAATGTGCATAACTATTCACCCCCCTAAAGTCAATACTTTGTAGAGCCACCTTTTGCGGCAATCACAGCTCCAAGTCGCTTTGGATAAGTCTCTATGAGCTTGCCACATCTTACCACTGGGATTTTTGCCCATTCCTCCTTGCATAACTGCTCCAGCTCCTTCCAGTTGGATGGTTTGCGCTTATGAACAGCAATATTTAAGTCTGACCACAGATTTTCTATTGGATTGAGATCTGCCATTCCAACACATTTACATGTTTCCCCTTAAACCACTCAAAGTTTGCTTTAGCAGTGTGTTTGGGTGCATTGTCCTGCTGGAAGGTGAACCTCCGACATAGCCTCAAATTACGCACAGAGTGGTGCAGGCTTTGCTCGAGAATATCCCTGTATTTAGCACCATCCATCTTTCCCTCAACTCTGACCAGTTTCCCAGTCCTGGCTGCTGAAAAACATCCCCACAGCATGATGCTGCCACCACCATGTCTCACCGGATCTCCATGGTGTTCTTTGCGTGATGTGTTGGGTTTGCGCCAGACATAGTGTTTTCTTTGATGGCCGAAAAGCTCAATTTTAGTCTCATCAGACCAGAGCACCTTCCTCCGTACATTTTGAGAGTCTCCCACATGCCTTTTCGCAAACTCACAACGTGCCTTTTGTTTTTAGATGAAAGTAATGGCTTTCTTCTCGCCATTCTGCCATAAAGCCCAACTCCATGAAGCATTCAGCTGATTGTTGTCCTATGTACAGATACTCCAGTCTCTGCTGTGGAACTCCAGGGTAACCTTAGGTCTCTGTGCTGCCTCTCTGATTAATGCCCTCCTTGCCTGGTCCATGAGTTTTGGTGGGCGGCTGTCTCTTGGCAGGTTTGCTGTTCTGCCATGTTCTTTCCATTTGGTTATGATAGATTTGATGGTGCTCCTGAGGATCATCAAAGATTTGGATATTTTTTTATAACCTAACCCTGACTTATACTTCTCAACCACATTGTCCCTTACTTGTTTGGAGAGTTCCTTCGTCTTCATGACAGTGTTTTGTTAGTGAAGTCTCTTGCTTAGGTGTTGCAGCCTTTGGGGCCTTTCAAAAAAGGTGTGTATATGTAATTACAGATCATGTGACACTTAGATTGCACACAGGTGGACATCATTTCAGTAATGATGTGACCTCTGAAGGTATTTGGTTGCACCAGAACTTTTTATGGGCTTCCTAACAAGGGTGGTGAATATATACGCACATGCCAATTTTCAGTTTTTTATTTCTAAACAATAGTTTTATTTATATATTTTTCTCATTTCACTTAACCAACTTAGACTATTGTGTTCTGATCTATCACATAAAATTCAGATTAACAAAACATTGAACTTAAGGCTGTAATGTAACAAAATACGAAAAAAGTCAAGGGGAGCGAATACACTGTATTTTTAACCTCTCACGGACACAGGGCGTACATGTACACCCTGATTTCCGAGTCCTTAAGGCGGGCGGTGATCGAAATGGGGTGCCTGCTGAAATCATTCAGCAGGCACCCTGTGACAATGCCGAGGGGGGTCCTGTGACCCCCCTGTATCAGCGATCACTGCAAACCGCAGGTCAATTCAGACCTACGGTTTGCAGCGTTTCCGGGTCATTCGGGTCTCCAGTGACCCCATGACCTGGAGTAGGAGGGTGATCGGTGGTGTAATATACACCACCAATCCCTCTCCGTAGATCCTGTGAGATGGCGGTGACGCCACCTCTCAGGATCGCCTGTGATTGGCTGGACGGACATACGGAGCAAAAACGTCCCGGAGCTCCGCTCTCCCCACCCACAGACTTCTAAGTGAGTGAGGAGAGAGGAGCCCCGTTTCGGTCCCTCTGCCTACCATGCGATCCGCTGCCATCCGTGGACCCTGAGCCACTATAATGGCACATAAACATTTAGGGAGAGCTTTAGTTAGGCAGGGAGAGTGAAAAAATCACCCGGATCTGAGGTTGTCTGGGGTTCATAGCACCCTCAGCTTTGCGACCCTGACCCCTCAGGGGAGCTGCAGCTTGCCCCCCCCCCCCACATTATTTTGGGCGCAAGCACTTTTTTTTCTTTTTGCAGGTGCGCTGACTGTGGCCAGCACTCTTAGCCTTAAAAGAGCGTCCGGCCAGCTTGGTACCGCTGATCAGCGAGTTTTTGGGGTGTGAGCAATTTGTCGGGGATTGAAGCGTTTTTTTTTTCCGTACCACTTTTTGGGGCTTGCGTTTTTTTATTTAGTTTTATATTTATTTTTTCTTTTAGGTTAGGGTGGGTTAGGGTAGGGTATACGTAAAAACACATCACCCCCCTCCCACGCACACTAAATAAAGTTTTACACACACACACACTCCTCTTTAGCATTAGAAGATGGCCCGCCTGATGTTCATGGCCGAGGAGGCATACGCCCAGCTGCTCTCCTACTCCGAGAGCCCCAGTGAAGACGAGGATGACCCCACTTTCCGGTTGTCATCCTCGTTCTCCTCATCATCTAGTGATGATGAGGAGCCCCCAAGACGGCGAAGCCAGGAGCCCCCCATGCCCCCCACACACTAGTATGAGCAGCCCTGGGGCTCGTACTACTTTTCCGGCTCACCAGGCAAGTCCACCTGAGCCCCCTACTGGTGAACTTGCCTGGAGCACCCCAGAGGATTTTGAGCCCATGATTCCTGACTTTGTTGGCCAACCAGGAATCCAGATTCGCACAATGGGCTTCACTTAATATGACTTTTTAATATTTTTTTTTACAGTGACCACTTTGTGAATCTGATGGTGGAGTAAACAAACTTCGCTCAACAGTTTATTGCTCAACACCCGGGCTCCTTTTTTGCTAGGTCTGGTGGCTGGACTCCAGTCAGTGCAGCTGAGATGAGAACATTTTTGGGCCTCGTGCTGCACATGGGCTTAGTCAAAAAACCCAATGTCAGGCAGTACTGGAGTGGGGACGTCCTCTACCAGACCCCTCTACCAGACCTTTACTGTATGGCCATTAAACGTTGCCGTTTTGAGGCCATTCAGAAATGCCTGCATTATGCAGATAATGCAGCATGTTCCCCCCGAGGTGATCCTGCCTATGTTCGCCTGTACGAAATCAGGCTGGTCATCGATCACTTTGGGGCCAAATTTTTGGCGGCCTATAAAACTCAGTTTCCGCCACTCCAGTACATTCCCACTAAGCGGGCAAGGTATGGCGTGAAGCTGTACAAACTTTGTGAGAGTACCTCAGGGTACACTTACAAGTTGCGTGTGTACGAGGGGCGAGATTCCCGTATTGAACCCCCAGAATGTCGCCCCACTCTGGGTATTAGCAGGAAACTTGTGTGGGACCTTATGCGCCCCCTGCTAGATAAGGGTTACCACCTGTATGTGGATAACTTTTATACTAGTATCCCCTTGTTCCAGTCCCTCGCCGTTAGATCCACGTCCTCTTGTGGGACCACGCGGAAAAGTCAACGAGGCCTCCCTACCCACCCCCTCCAGGTACCTATCCCCAAGGGTGAGACCTGTGCCCTTACCAGTGAAAACCTGTCGATGACCTGTGTGAGGTACCACGGCACCGGTCATCGAGCCCGATTGTATCGTGGACTACAATCGGTATATGGGAGGAGTTGATCTCTCTGATCAAGTCCTCAAGCCATATAACACCATGCGCAAAACTTGGGCATGGTACAAAAAAGTTGTGGTCTACTTGGTGCAGGTTGCCTTGTACAACTCTTTTGTGCTGTCCCGGAGCGCTGGCAACACAGGGAAATTCCTCCAGCTCTATGAGGCAGTCCTCAAGGCCCTGATCTTTTCTGACCGGGAAAGAGCAGGCTGGAGTACCTCGGGAACTGGAGGCGCCCAGATTGTCCCTGGCCAAGACTTTCCAGGTGTAGTCCCACATACTGGAAAGAAGGGACGGTCCCATAAAAAATTGCAGAGTGTGTAACAGGAGGGGGATACGGAAGGACACCACCACTCAGTGTGACATGTGCCCCGATCATCCAGGCCTCTGTATTGACGGTTGTTTCAGGGAGTACCACACTTTCATGGAGTACTACATTTATAATCCCCTTCCCCATTTTAATTTATTTGTCCAGTCTTCCAAATTTTAAACCCCACAATTCTCTCTTTAAAATCCCAATGGCGCTCCTTCTCTTCTGAGCCGTGTAGTTCGCCCGCAGAGTACTTAACGTCCACATATGAGGTATGTCCTTACTCGGGAGAAATGGGGCTACATTTGTGGTGCTTTTTCTCCTATTACCCCTTGTAAAAATGAAAAATTTTGGGTAATAGCAATTTAGTGTAAAAAATCACATTTTTTATTTTGAAATCCAACTTTAACAACATTGCGCAAAACACCTGTGGGGAGTTAAGGGACACCGTACCCCTTGTTATGTACCTTGAGGGGTCTAGTTTCCTAAATGGCATGCCATGTGGGGGTTTCTTGCGGTTCTGGCACCATGGGGGCTTCCTAAATGTGACATGCCCCCCAAAAAACATTTCAGCAAAATTCTCTGTCCAAAATCCCAATGGCGCTCATCTCTTCTGAGCCGTGTAGTTCACCCGCAGATCACTCTACATCAACATATGAGGTTTTTTCTTACTCGGGAGAAATTGGGCTACAAATTTTGCAGCGCTTTTTCTCCTTTTAACACTTGTAAAAATAAAATAAAAGGGGCTACAAGAACATGTTAGTGTAAAAAATGGAGATCTTGAATTTTCTCCTCCACTTCGCAGCTATTCCTGTGAAACACTTAAAGGGTTAACAAACTTTCTGAATTTTGAATCCTTTGAGGGGTGCAGTTTTCATAATGGGGTCATTTTTGGGGGGATTTTTGACATAAAGACCCTCAAATCCACTTCAAAACTGACGACGGAACTCTATGCCGGAAGACAAGAACGCAGGTGTGAAAGAGCCCTAAGCTTCCAACCAAAACGACAGACACTATCATCAAGTCAAGGGGTACTGTCAGGTAATTTTTATGTCTATTGTGTGACGGATCTGGCACTGCCATCATGGTTTATGTTTTATATATATATATATATATATATATATATGTCAACCAGTCTACAATAAGAAGTCCAAAATGAGTTCACAGTAGTAGGTAAACACTCTGCACAACTTCCCTATCTGAGGTAATATCAATACAAATGCCAAACCATTTTTAAGGGACCTATTAATATATATGCTTTCTAATCTCGAGATGTATCAAATGGAATGAACACTACTATCAGCACTAAATCCTCTTTTTTTAAGATTTCATTGATCCTTGCCTCGAAACAAGATTATCAGAATGGTCCTACATTGAGATAATGTCAAGGGGATTTGGATTAATCCCAACTATTCATTTTAGATTACATCTAGAGGTGGTTTGGGGTCTTATTTCAGAAGATATTGATAACATCATATCAACCAATGTCACATTTAATTAAAAAAGTAATCACTTTTGTTATTGCTTGGAGTTAAAATAAAATACAATCATGCATTTCATTTCAGAAGCTGAAATATGTCAAGTTAAAAATAATTGTTTTTCCTGGTATACATTTAAAGATATTAACTTCCACCTGTTCCATGTAATGACAAATATTAAAATATGTACAGATAATTCACCAAGTTGAGAAGATGTCTACCCAATTCCTGAGATGTATATTGGCCAGTGGGGAGAGGAATATATCCATTCCTGCTTTTAAACACATCTTTTATTGAGGGAGAGTTGGGTGACCCCCATGCAACATGTTCAGTTCGATCAAATTTTATCTAGCTCCGGCAGTTCCGATTGTGATTCAATTTGGGTATTAATTGATTCTGCCCGAATAGAAAGTACTTTGATGCTTGGAAAAGTTTATCTGTCTCCTCTCTCTATTTCTCTCACCTAAAATTTCACCTGAACATCAGATTTTAAGAAATTCTAATTCTTACGATTTTGGGTCAAATTTTGATTCTTAAGAATAGATTCACTTCTCTTTATTGAAGACCCTTGATCTCATGATCAGTCCCAAAGGTATGACCATCAATCAGATACTTACTATCCCTATGGTATAAGTTTAGATAATTTTTGAGTAGCTTTCTCAAAATGATAGGTCAAACTCAAGCTGTATTCATCTCCTCTTGGTCCTCCTAGTCCTAAAGGGATTTCCCTTTTGAAACCTATTTCTTTTTGTTTTAATGCATCATAAATAAAAAACATAAAAAACTAAAAACATTACATGTTTTGTGCATGAAGCTCACATGCAGACCTATGTGCCATGGTTTTAACAAGCTAAAAACATATTACAAGCCTTTTTTCTAAAGCAGGTTGAAATGTTTTGCCTCAATGCATTTTGACAAATATAATTAGGGGATTGACTTTTATTTTTAACATATTATGTATCAACACTCCAATGTATTCAAATAAATTATTGCCTGTGAACAAAAATGACAGGCATCTGTTAAGGTTAAAGGGGTTCTCTGACAACCCTTTTCATATGTGTAGACTAGGTACAATGGTTAAAAAAAAAAGAGACACTTGTTACCCATTCTCTGGTTCCAGCGTCAAGCTCCCTTGTCTCCCACTTCTGATCCCATCTACACACACATTAACATTGTTGGCCAGTCAATGACCTTAGTGGTGACATGAGTAGGCATGGCATTTGACCGTTGCTACTGCGGAGGTTATTGATTAGCCATCATATTGCAAGTGGGGATTGGAAATGGAGAAGAATGGAGCTTGGTGCTGGAACCTGAGGGATGTTGGCAGGTGAGTATTTCTTTCTAATCTCTACACCCTGCCTGACCATATGAAGGGGTTCCTGGTCTCGGAGAGACCCTTTTGTAAGGTGATTTTGTTGTACATGTATGGCAGGAAATGGTTAAAGAAATCACATCATACAGATAGCACACTAAATATATTGTATATATAGTGCCACAAGCCCTTGAGGAACCAGAGAAGAGAATGTGTGTGGCTCCTGTTATAACACAGTCTATCAAAGTGGCTGTCCTCTCACCATTGCTCTCTAGGACTAGTGCAGCGTGAGGAGGGGGCACTCTTTCTTCAATTGGGCTACACGCTGGTAGTAGTAAGAGTAATAGGAGTTGTAGTACATCCAGTGATAGCAAAACACACATGCAAATGTACATATTGCAATTCTCTTCCAGATAGCCGTGTATGGCTTCAGGCAAGGATGGGAATTATGCCTTCTTGGTACATTATGTTGCTAAAGTCTCTCTCTTAGTAGACTCTATGGAAGGCAACTGTACTTTTGTTACTATACCTGTAATGCTCTCTGCTCTATATTGCCCTCAATAGTGGTTACCTTAATGACTCTTGTTGCTCAGCTATATTCATTTCTGAATCTTCTTTTTTCTCTTCTTTCTCTCTTGATGTAAATCTTGCAGCAATAGAACAGAGATTTGTTAGGCTCTGAATACTGAGGACCGAGGGGAGCAAGCACATTGACTTTGCTTCCTCTCCCACCTTACTGCCTCCTAAGACTCTCCTACAACACTCTAGAGGCTTTTTCAGAGTTAGTTAGCCCCATGACTACTAGAGATGAGCGAAGTAAGCTTCAGATTCTAGATCCAAAGTCGCTTCACTCAAAACTTCGGTTTAATGCTGTACGGAGATCCTTCTCCTTACAGCATTAAAATGTATGGCCTCCGACGGAAACCGAAGCTGAATTGGGATCCAAGTTTTAAAATGTTTTTTCAGTCTCTAGACTTCGAGAATAACTCACTTTGCCTCGTCGGAGGCTTTATATTTTAAACCGAAGTTTTGAGCAAAGCGACTTCAGATCTAGGATCCGAAGCTAGCCTTTCTCATTCCCAATCACTACCATAAAAACTATGCTGGGAGTAATACATGGCATTAAAATAGATACGATAACAATATATGACATAACATTTAATTGACAAACCATTTGCAGATACCCCCTCCTCTGGGGTACTTTAATATCATACAAATTTGATCTGTTCTTTTGTCTCAATACTATAGTTATAGCTATAGCCTCATAGTTATATATGTTGCTGTGAAAGCTTGCTAGCAACCAATATGTCTGCCATTAATAGCTTTGAAAGGGTTGTCCAGGAATTTAAAATATAATTGTATTTTTTTTTTCAAAAACAGCACCACACTTGTCTACAGGTTGTGTGAGGTATTGTGTCTCAGTCCTATTTATATTAAAGGGACTGAGCTGCAAAAATGGACAAAGCCCATGGATACATATTTGGCTAGATGAAAACACCCACTACAAAGGGTTTATCACCCAATCTTAGCATATTTCAGCATTTAAAATGTACATAACGCTATGGAATGTGGGATATCATGATGATTTTAATAGATTAGGATTTAAAATAAGGACTTGCTATCATAATAAACATTTGTAACATACAGTATTTCTATTATTTACCAGACTAAAATTTTCATGAAATTTGGATTCATAGTAATATTTAAAGCATAACCAGGGGTGAGGTTCAGAAGAATACACTCCTTTGAGTTTATTGATTAAGCTCAATCATTTTTAAGAACATGATTTTTTCCTGCTGGAGAGCAGTCTCATTTCGAAAAGCCAATACTTCCCCTGTGTCCACTAAAAAGATTCTAATTGCCCACGGTGCTAATTACCTAGCATGAGAAATTGCTGATAACATAGCAGTCGCAGGCTTCCGAACAAAAATCAGCATGGCCAACAATATATGTAACATAGCAGTATGCTACATGCTGTATATAATTATACAATTCTTAAAGGCTGAGGTTAGAAATGGTTCCTTCTTTCACTATTCAGACCGTTTGGTTTGCACTGTGCCCCTGAGAGTCCTCTTCTGCTTCTTCTGATTTTTTTCGAGGGGCTAGAAAAAACTAAAACATGGAGGATTGAAGAGACAAATGAACTTTCTTTTAACAATGCTGCATAGTTATACCAGTTTGATATTATGAATACAAATTTGTGTGTATTTTGGGCTGAGAGGGTTGTTTAATTAAAGGGGTTGTCAGATTAAAGGCCTCCATAAACATCATAATATTGTCGATCGAACCTGCTGTTCCATATTTCAAAATTAATTTCGAGTCCAATTCTTCCCAGTCTCTTGTCAGATTTAATTAATTCTGTAGACATTTGACCCAAATCGAAAGTACCCAATTGCCCTGAAAAGTCGTACAGTACATGACACTCAAGGGTTTCCTAGGACTGTATCAAACCCATTTCAACAAAATGTTGAATTTTTTTGGGGAATCGCTAAAGCGATCCAATTCTGCAGAATCAATTCAGTCTACACATGGGTGTTCTTCATGTGATGGACAAATCTAGATGGGGAACCCCACTGTAAATTATTATGATAGATTGGGTACATGATGTGCATGATGCATCTGCATATACAGTTGCAAGAAAAAGTATGTGAACCCTTTGGAATGATATGGATTTCTGCACAAATTGATCATAAAATGTGATCTGATCTTCATCCAAGTCACGACAATAGACAATCACAGTCTGCTTAAACTAATAACACACAAAGAATTAAATGTTACCATGTTTTTATTGAACACACCATGTAAACATTCACAGGGCAGATGGAAAAAGTATGTGAACCCTTGGATTTAATAACTGGTTGAAAATCTTTCGGCAGCAATAACTTCAACCAAACGTTTCCTGTAGTTGCAGATCAGACGTGCATAACAGTCAGGAGTAATTCTTGACCATTCCTCTTTACAGAACTGTTTCAGTTCAGCAATATTCTTGGAATGTCTGGTGTGAATCGCTTTCTTGAGGTCATGCCACAGCATCTCAATCGGGTTGAGGTCAGGACTCTGATTGGACCACTCCAAAAGGCGTATTTTCTTCTGTTTAAGCCATTCTGTTGTTGATTTACTTCTATGCTTTGGGTCGTTGTCTTGTTGCAACACCAAACTTCTGTTGAGCTTCAGCTGGTGGACAGATGGCCTTAAGTTCTCCTGCAAAATGTCTTGATAAACTTGGGAATTCATTTTTCCTTTGATGATAGCAATTCGTCCAGGGCCTGACGCAGCAAAGCAGCCCCAAACCATGATGCCCCCACCACCATACTTCACAGTTAGGATGAGGTTTTGATGTTGGTGTGCTGTGCCTCTTTTTCTTCACACATAGTGTTGTGTGTTTCTTCCAAACAACTCAACTTTGGTTTCATCTGTCCACAGAATATTTTGCCAGTACTGCTGTGGAACATCCAGGTGCTCTTGTGCAAACTACCGTATACTGTAAAGGTGCAGCATGTTTTTTTTTTGGACAGCAGTGGCTTCCTCTGTGGTATCCTCCCATGAAATCCATTCTTGTTTAGTGTTTTACGTATCGTAGATTCGCTAACAGGGATGTTAGCATATGCCAGAGACTTTTGTAAGTCTTTAGCTGACACTCAAGGATTCTTCTTCACCTCATTGAGCAGTCTGCGCTGTGCTCTTGCAGTCATCTTTACAGGACGGACACTCCTAGGGAGAGTAGCAGCAGTGCTGAACTTTCTCCATTTATAGACAATTTGTCTTACCGTGGACTGATGAACAGCAAGGCTTTTGGAGATACTTTTATAACCCTTTCCAGCTTTATGCAAGTCAACAATTCTTAATCGTAAGTCTTCTGAGAGCTCTTTTGTGCGAGGTATCACTCACATCAGGCAATGCTTCTTGTGAAAAGCAAACCCAGAACTGGTGTGTGTTTTATAGGGCAGGGCAGCTGTAACAAACACCTCCAATCTTATCTCATTGATTGGACTCCAGTTGGCTGACACCTCACTCCAATTAGCTCATGGAGATGTCATTAGTCTAGGGGTTCACATACTTTTTCCACCTGCACTGTGAATGTTTACATGGTGTGTTCAATAAAAACATGGTAACATTTAATTCTTTGTGTGTTATTAGTTTAAGCAGACTGTGATTGTCTATTGTTGTGACTTAGATAAAGATCAGATCACATTTTATGACCAATTTGTGCAGAAATCAATATCATTCCAAAGGGTTTATATACTTTTTCTTGCAACTGTATGCTTAATTTTCTTTTAAGAACCATTGAGGACAAAACGCTATAGAACCTTACTGCATGTCTTAATGATCTTCCACAGATTTCATTGCAATACACAAAGTATACTATAAACTTAAAAAATTGTAAAAGAAAAAAATCTCAATATAATAATGCAATATATTCAATGAGTATATTTCTGATACCATGGGGAAAGATTCTTACCACTGACATAGAAAGAAATAAGTTGTGTGATGCATCAATTGGGGAAATGGACCCTGCATTTATACAACTGGAAAGCAGGGAGTTATAATTATTATATAAGGATTACAGATTGAACACAAACACTACTTATTATTACAGTCCTGATCAAAAGTTTAAGACCACTTGAAAAATGGCAAAAAAAATCATATTTTACATTGTTGGATCTTAACAAGGTTCCAAGTAGAGCTTCAACATGCAACAAGAAGAAATAAGAGTGAGACAAAACATTTTTTGAGCATTCAATTAATTGAAAATAATAATTAAACTGAAACAGGCTGTTTTTCAGCTGATCCAAATTTTAGGACCACATGCCTTTAAAAAGCCAAATCTGTGCAAAGATGTGGATTAATTGTCATTTTCTGTCAGGTAGTCACATGTTGTGATGGCAAAGGCAAAAAAACTCTCCCTTTTTGAACGTGGTCGGGTTGTTGAACTGCATATGCAGGGTCTCTCACAGCACGCCATCGCTGCTGAGGTAGGACGCAGTAAGACATTCATTTTTAATTTCTTAAATGATCCTGAGGGTTATGGAACAAAGAAGTCAAGTGGAAGACCCAAAAAAATTTCATCAGCACTGAGCCGGAGGATCCAATTGGCTGTCCGTCAAGACACTGGACGATCCTCGACCCAAATTAAGGCCCTTACTGGTGCTGACTGCAGCCCCATAACCATCAGACGGCATCTGAGACTGAAGGGCTTCAAAAACAAAAAACGTCTTCAAAGACCTCGTCTCCTTGAATGCCACAGAACTGCTCGTTTGGACTTTTGCAAGAAAGTTTTATTCTCTGATGAGAAAAAATTTAACCTTGATGGTCCTGATGGTTTCCAACGTTACTGGCATGACAAGCAGATCCCACCTGAGATGTTTTCTACGCGCCACAGTGGAGGGGGCGCCATAATGGTCTGGGGTGCTTTTTCCTTCAGTGGAACAATGGAGCTTCAGGAAGTGCAGGGGCGTCAAACGGCCGCTGGCTATGTCTAGATGTTGCAAAGAGCATTCCTCATGACTGAGGGCCCTCGTCTGTGTGGTAACGACTGGGTTTTTTAACAGGACAACGCTACAGTACACAATGCCAGCAGGACAAGGGACTTCTTCCAGGAGAATAACATCACTCTTTTGGCCCATCCTGCATGTTCCCCTGATCTAAATCCAATTGAGAACCTTTGGGGATGGATGGCAAAGTAAGTTTACAAAAATGGAAACAGTTCCAGACAGTAGATGGCCTTCATGCGGCCATCTTCACCACTTAGAGAAATGTTCCCACTGACCTCATGGAAACGCTTGCATCAAGCATGCCGAAGCAAATATTTGAAGTGATAAACAATAACAGCGGAGCTACTCATTACTGAGTTTGGAAGTTGTATTTCTGTTTTGGAGGATTTCGTTTTTTGGGAGGTGTGGTCCTAAACTTTTGATCAGCGGAAAAACAGCCTGTTTCAGTTTATTCGTTGTTTTCATTAAATTGAATGCTCAAATTTTTTTTTGTCTCACTCCTATTTCTTCTTGTTGCATGTTGAAGCTCTACTTGGAACCTTGTTAAGATCCAGCCATGCTAAATATGATTTTTTGCCATTTTTCAAGTGGTCTTAAACTTTTGATCAGGGCTGAATTATTATTATTATTATTTATTTTAAAACACCATTAATTCCTTGGCGCTGTACATCCAGCCTGTCCTCAAGAGCTTACAATCTATAAGGGAGCATACATATTGAGCATGTTTAAATACAACAGCCTAATAATTTTTTCCCCAAACTTCTGCCCTCAGTGGGAATGTCAGGACACATTGGATGATCTGCTGGTCTAGCCCAAAACTTCAGGTTCTGCCAAAGTTAATCTAATGTGTATGTCTAACTGTATAATATTTTAAGACAAATATATATTAAAGAGATCCATGTAGAATAGATAGATTTAAAATATATATATATAAATATATATATATATATATACACTCACCTAAAGAATTATTAGGAACACCTGTTCTATTTCTCATTAATGCAATTATCTAGTCAACCAATCACATGGCAGTTGCTTCAATGCATTTAGGGGGGTGGTCCTGGTCAAGACAATCTCCTGAACTCCAAACTGAATGTCAGAATGGGAAAGAAAGGTGATTTAAGCAATTTTGAGCGTGGCATGGTTGTTGGTGCCAGACGGGCCGGTCTGAGTATTTCATAATCTGCTCAGTTACTGGGATTTTCACACACAACCATTTTTAGGGTTTACAAAGAATGGTGTGAAAAGGGAAAAACATCCAGTATGCGGCAGTCCTGTGGGCAAAAATGCCTTGTGGATGCTAGAGGTCAGAGGAGAATGGGCCAACTGATTCAAACTGATAGAAGAGCAACGTTGACTGAAATAACCACTCGTTACAACCGAGGTATGCAGCAAAGCATTTGTGAAGCCACAAAACGCACAACCTTGAGGCGGATGGGCTACAACAGCAGAAGACCCCACCGGGTACCACTCATCTCCACTACAAATAGGAAAAAGAGGCTACAATTTGCACGAGCTCACCAAAATTGGACTGTTGAAGACTGGAAAAATGTTGCCTGGTCTGATGAGTCTCGATTTCTGTTGAGACATTCAAATGGTAGAGTCCGAATTTGGCATAAACAGAATGAGAACATGTATCCATCCTCTGATGGCTACTTCCAGCAGGATAATGCACCATGTCACAAAGCTCGAATACTTTCAAATTGGTTTCTTGAACATGACAATGAGTTCACTGTACTAAAATGGCCCCCACAGTCACCAGATCTCAACCCAATAGAGCATCTTTGGGATGTGGTGGAACAGGAGCTTCATGCCCTGGATGTGCATCCCTCAAATCTCCATCAACTGCAAGATGCTATCCTATCAATATGGGCCAACATTTCTAAAGAATGCTATCAGCACCTTGTTGAATCAATGCCACGTAGAATTAAGGCAGTTCTGAAGGCAAAAGGGGGTCCAACACCGTATTAGTATGGTGTTCCTTATAATTCTTTAGGTGAGTGTATATATGGACTATATAGATACATATTAGATAGATAGATAGATAGATATTAGATAGCTAGATATTTGATATGAATAGATAAATAGATATAAAGATAAACAGATAAATGAATAGATATAAGAGATAGATATTGTATAATGATGACAGAAAGATAGCTTAGATAGATAGATAGATAGATAGATAGATAGATAGATAGATAGATAGATAGATAGATAGATAGATAGATATGGGAAGACAAATAGATATGAGAAGACAACTACTTTTCATTGCACATAAATGTTTTGGGGCATTCTTCCAAATTTTGCAATGGTTTCAGGAGCTTCAAGTTACTTCTCTATGGCTAAATACGTGTTTATTTGGTGGATGCCTTCTTGGTTTGACTACATTAGAGTTCTCTCATCTTTATCCTCTAAACATAAGAAGCAGAATGTAAAACTTTTTAGAACATTGTCCTTTTCAGTCACACGGTGTAAAGCCATGAATGAGCGGATCACTATGGTAACACGCCGTGCTCCGAGGCAGGCACCCAGCCCTTCATCTGCACAGCGCTGAGCTGATCTTTCTAATGATTAAGTTTTCTTGTAATCAGTTCCTAAAGTAAATCAACTTGCCGGCTTGCCAACACATTTGATTTTGTCTGTATAATTGAAGCTTTCAAAATACAAAAGGCATGAGCTTTTTTTTAAATCACAGTTAATTTGCAATGGTGAATAATTTTAGTATCTTTAAAAAGTAGCAATCACTTAATCATGCAAAAAACAAGTTAAAATATCTTCATATAGAGAAATAACGCAGAACTTTCTGCTTTAAGGAATGCTGGGAATCGAGGCGTCCTAATAGGTCTACTGTGTGTCGGTGGACGATACACAATTATAATTAAGGATGAGTAAATCAATTCTACATAAATAAAATATGTTACAGATTTCTCAAAAGGTTCTAATTTTGTCAAATCCAAAATGTTATGATTTGTCCCACACCAATCGCTCAATATGGTAGCCACCATATAACAGGTTAGAAGACAGAGAAGGAGGCACCTGCTTCCAAAAAAGGGGAACTTTTGGACCGTTTTTTTTAAATTAAAGTATCATAAACCAGCGGGTGTAAACCCACTGTGCCATGTGTTCTACCTCCTGTCATGCCCTGCTCTGACTATGTGCGGAGATTAGCAGCACGTGTTTAGTTTTTAGTTTTGTTTTGGAGTCATGTTAGATCCGACTCCCTTCAGGTGCACTGGGTGGGGTCATTGGTTTAAATTTCACTAATTCCCAGTGTTCCGTGCGGGTTATAGAAATCAGTCTGGCCTTGGAAGCAAGGAAGGAAGGATTGTCTGTTCCAGCTGAGATAAGATAAGTTTGGTCTCTGTTTTTGTTGTTTGCTATCTAGGCTGTTTGTGTGACGTCTGTCCCCTCCAGGTTCTGAGGGAGCAGGCTGCCCCTATTCCCCTTTCACCATCTCAGGGATTCTAGGGTATTTTCAGCCCAGGCACGAGGACACATTATTCCTACCTTCAAGGTCTGAATGTGGGCTTAGCAGTGTAGGGAGAGAAGTCAGGGATTTACTAGGAGGTGACCTTTCCCCAGCTTCTCGCCTAGAAACTTGTTGGTTGGTTTATCTGTGTATCTGAGATCCTGTCCGCCGTGACACCTCCTCTAAGAGCGTTGTCTAAGTGAACCCCTCATTCTTCATAGTACCCCTGATGGTGGAGATAGACTTTCCTGAGGGTAACACCAGGTTGCTACTTCTTGAGGAGGATTGGCACATGAGGCAGCTGGTCCAGAGGTACCTGAGCAATGTACTAGAGGTACAGATGTAGTTAGCAGGCCGAGTCGTAACCAGGATCAACAGTGCAGGACCAAAGGATGAGGCAGAGGCGAAGTCAAACAAGCAACAGGTCATGGCAGGTGGCATAGGTACAGGTCAGGAAATCCGGGTTGGCAACAGGAGAGTCAAGGCAAGCAGGCAGAGATAAAACAGGCAGTGCTACAGGCAACAAGCTGAAAGCAATCTGTGCTGAAGCTGGAAGGAAACTTCAGAGCAGATTCCAGGACACACAATGCCTGCAAGGACAGAACCTAAGATTTCAGTGGTGAATGGGGAAAAGTGGCAGCAGATCACCGCTGAACACGGAGCCCGGAACTGCGGGGGTAAGCAGAGGAACGTCAGTGGACAGCAGCCGCTGTTAGATAAAGAAAATAAAATCTGATAATGCATATAGTTATTAAACAGGTTATTTGTTGTTACCGGCTGCTGTCTGTTTACCCATAGCTATATATGTCAGTGTAACTCTGACATTAATAAGGCTGTCTTGGTGTTAAAGAGTTTGAAATAGGTTGGATACAGTCATAGAAGACCCCAAAGCATCATATATGACTTTTCAAGGCAGTTGAGGCACTTTTCATTCTGACTGAATGTATTCAAATGAAATCTTACAACCGTATCTTCGAAATCGGACTCTAAACTAATTTTGAGAAATTTGCTCATCTCTAAATATAATGATTGATTAAAATAAAGGCAAGATATAAACAATACGTTCATAATTGGGGAAGGGAGTAGGAGGTACCAAAAACTCTAAACCCCTCTCTGAGTATTTCACCAGGAAACATATTGGACAGATTTATTAAGATTGACATTTCTAGAAACAAAAGAAATCCATATTTTTTTAAAAAAAAGAAACGTCTCTTTAGAAATTAGTTCCTAAAATCAGAAAATGAATTATGTAAACTGCTAGGAGCACGTACAGATTAGTGTTGAGCGGGAGGTGCCATATTCGATTTCGCGATATTTCGCAAATATTCGCTTGAATATTCGTCTTATATTCGTCGAAATCGAATATTCGTCATTTTTGTATTTATCGCGATTAATATGCGATTTTTAACATTTGCATATTGCGATTTTTTAAGCTTAGAATTAGAAGTTATAAATTATAACTTCTAATTGCCTTATAACTTAATAATAAGGCAACTTTCCTATTCTTTAATCTTGGAGATCTAGATTTAACACAAATATAGCGCTATATTCTATGTCTTTATATTAATAAAAGAATCAAGATAGCAAAGTATTCTTTATTCTACATCAACGAAGATAGTGAAGTATTCTACATCAACGGAGATAGAAAAGTATTCTACATCAACGAAGATAGCAAAATATTCTACATCAACGAAGATAGCGATTGTAGGATACTTTGCTATCTTCGTTGATGTAGAATACTTTGCTATCTTCGTTGATGTAGAATCTACATCAACGAAGATAGCGAAGTATTCTACATCTTCCTCAATTTAAGTTATTATCGCATTGCGATTACAACTTAGGCGATTTTGATAATGGTGGTATTGGGAGAATTAACGGTCGGATAACGAATATAGTACTATATCTAAGAATAGTGGATTATTAAAGTTGGATTCGCAATGCGGTTAATAATAATAGCAAATATTATTGCACTGCGATTACAAATTAGCACTGCTAGATTCCATATTCGTTAACTTTGTTAATTCTAGCAAGCTGACCCATTCCATTAGAGACCCAGCAGCAGCTACAAATTAAAATCGCAATGGGATTAATATAACTTGAATTAATCGGATTGGGATTTCAACTTAGACCTGGTTTACTAAATTACTTTCAATTAGCGAGGATGAAGAATATATTTATTAGTCAAAACAAAATATTCTCCATCTTCACTAATTCAAGAAAGCCAACCATTGTAAACCAGGTACAAGTTAAAATCGTTATGCGATTTGTTTAAGTTATATTATTCGCATTGCAATTGCAACTTGATTATCAAATCCGCCAGTACATTCTAGCATGGAGGCGTTCCCATGGTGATGGGGACACTCCATGCGCACGGGAAGTAGATAGAGGCGGCAACGGGCACTGACTTGAGCGGGCAGGGAGCAGGGAATTATCTTATAAAAGTACCGCCTTTTGAAAAGCTAGGGTAACAATAAAAAACTAAAAAATAAATAAATACAAAAAATCGAAATAACAAATATATAGCACTATATTCGAAATATTTGCGAATTAGCGAAGTGCTGATATTCGCAAAAAATTTTTGCTATTCGAATATTCGCGCTCAACACTAGTACACATGTGCACCCGAATTAGGCCCCTTTTTTTGCTTTAGTATTATAATAAACTGGTTGAAAAGTTCTAGCCATCCCTCCTCCAGTTAATAACTATTCCAAATTTTGTCAAACACACCATAAAAAGTAATTTGCAACCTTTTTCCAAATTGTTTGCCCAATTTGGGACTTTTGAGACTCAGTTTACACCAAAATCTGGTGCTGTTTTGATTTATAAATGAGGGCCACAGTGCAAAATGAAAATATTTTGCTGTGACCACTAGGGGGTAGGAGAGCACTACAATAAGAGCAATGTAGATCCTCATTCAGTGAGCTCCCTCTAGGGACAGCTGCCAGTACACAGAAATTTATCACTTCTTTGGTAAGAATTTTGGACCCATTTAAATTAAATAAAAATAATTATAGGTAAACCCTCCCCTACGACCAGGGAGATGTTCAGCATCCTTAACTATTACTCTAAAATTAAAACATTACATTTGACCATTAGCTATAATTTTACTCTAGGTATTAACTATTAAGACTAAACCCACAGGCATATTACAGGAAGTAATCAGGTAGTACATGTATAAAGTTGACAAAATATAACTGGGTGTGTGAAGGCAAGTGGGGGAGAATGGCAGGACTTTAGTAACATAGTAACATAGTTTATAAGGCTGAAAAAAGACATCTGTCCACCCAGTTCAGCCTGTTATCCTGCAAGTTGATCCAGAGGAAGGCAAAAAAAAACCTGGGAGCTAGAAGCCAATTTTCCTCACTTTAGGGGAAGAAATCCCTTCCAGACTCCAATCAGGCAGTCAGAATAACTCTGTGGGTCAACGACCCTACTCCAGAAATCTATTAACTATAATCTGTAATATTATTACACTCCAGAAATACATCCAGGCCACTCTTGAACTCTTTTTTTTTTTTCGGTCATTGGCACCCTCTTAATATCCTTTGTTTGCTCCTGCAGGGGCCCAGTTCAAAAATATACCCTTCTTTCACAGGTCCTTCTTTCAATAACCAGCTCTTGATACTGGTTTGTCTTCCTTCTTCCAACCCTTATAAGAAGTAATGGTGGCATGATTATTGGTAGTGTTGAGCGAATCAAAGCATCTGAAATGTAATTCGATCTGAAAAATTCAAATTGCAATTAATCCAAATTTCCTCACGCTTAGTGGTAACAAATCATTTTTTCCTAAAATGGCGGCTACACATGTTACAAATTGAAAGTAAGAAGCCTGGGAACATGATATGACCCATAATGCTATGTAGCCAGCCAATCAACATATGGCCATCCACTTTGATGTCACAGCCCTTTAAGAGCCTCATCCCGTGTGGTAGCCACCATTTCACTGTGATCTCAGCATAGAGAGAGACATGACAAGTGCTAGGGACAGTGTTCAAGAAGCCTTTAATTGTGGAATATTGGATAGGGAAACTGCAGGGACAGTTCAGGGACAGTGTAGGGAAAACATGGGAAGAGTATTTACACACTATAGGGAGAGCATATAGAGACTGCAGGGACAGTTCAGGCTGGAGCCATCCTGGACGGAGAAATTATGGGTATTTGTATGACACCTTTTCTACTTCCCTTAGCCAGTATTTGCATTTGCAATTTTTCCTGGCTCTTTAGATGACTCTTGTGATGTGGTATTGCCCTTATATTCCCTCCAGTGATGTCGACATTTTACATGCACTGTTGTTTTTAATGTACCTTTTAACCTTCCATACGAATTGTTTAATAAAGTATTTTGATGATAATCATGCGGACTGGCAATTTTTTGTAGGTTAATCTATAGGAGCCAGCTTCATAGGTATAAATCTACTGACAGTTTTTTAACACAATGATAACAATAGCAAATAATGTCAGAGTCACATTGACATATATAGCTATGGGTGAATGCATGTTTGATGGTGTTAACAAACATCCTGCTTTTTTAAATAAAAAAAAACATTCAAAAAAGTGTTCCATACTGGGGGCAAATTGTTTTAAAATGTAATGTGCATGATTTTATCAGAAAAAACAGGGTCTTGTTCTCAACAAGCGTTCTAAAAATTATGTTTTAATGGTTGATTTCATTGCAGAATTTGCAGTGCAACATGATCTTTTCACTAAAAATCAGCAGCATAAAACACACAATTCAGAGTGACCAGCCCCCTCCTTTATGCTTTCCCTGATAAAACCCTAAATATATCTAATTATATCCCTATAACGTCTCTATACTTTTCCTACCACATCTAGATTACAAGCTTACCTGCCAGAATCCTACCCCTGATTGGCTGACAATCTGTCAGTCAGGCTGTGAGTCCACCAGGGCAGGCCTCTCCCTCCCAGAGCCATGCGATCCGCAATCTTCTTCCTTCCAGTCGTTTTCTCTGGCAATTTTTACTGCAAAACGGCGTGGGTAAGGTTTTACGCGATTTATTCAAAACAAATTGCCCAAACTTCCGATTCTTTTGCCAGGAGAATTTTTTTGAAATTCGTAACAAATCCAATTCACTCATTTCTACTGCAGAGCAACCTTCTTATGAATCAGGTTATTTTGTGGCAAAAAATATATAATTGTCTTTTTGTGACAGAATGTTCCGGACAACAATTACAAATTTGATGTTCTCCATACTAGTAAACAATCACTATTTATTGTTTGACGTGATTTCAATCCATGGATTTACCACACTTGAACTCTACTCTCAGCATAAAAAAAATAAAAATATGTGTCTTTGCAGTATTTATTGTTTTACTCAAAGTTTTGTGGCGGTCAGTAGGAAGATTTGCAAAGTCAAATACCATAAATGCTTAGTTAGCACTTCTAAAAAGAAGTCTTAGTTAGCACATAGAAAAACCTTCCAGTGCTGAACTATTCACCCAAAATCCTCTCTGTCTGGTTAACCAGCTGGCGAATGTATAGTGAGAGCTTGCGTAATTGTAAGGTCAAACACTTTCATCTTTCCAAAAATCAAACAGATACAGAACAATGCTAATCAGCGCTACAGTGCTTTAGGAAAAAACTCATTGCATTTTAAACATTTTTTTAACAAGAGTTGAATGAAAAAAAAAAAAATGGAAAGGTTAATCAAATTCAGTCACTGAATGGCAGACTAATATGACCCTCTTATCACTTCTATTCTGCAATATCTACTACTGCTTGCTAATAGGACAGCAACAATGAACGCAGTGATGAACTGTTAATGATTTCGCTGGAAGACAGAAATTTCATTTGAAAATTACTTGTTTTCATATAATTGATATAAGAAATAGAAACTCTGTATTTCAGGGATGGAGCTGGGAAAATCTGGGTAGGGGCCCATCCCCGGTTGGTCACAATTCCTTTTGCTTTTAGGTCGTAGAACCAGTGAAGGGTCATATGCAGAAACAAAATAAAACATGCTGTCCTTGCTGGAAAACCTAGCTCATAATAGGGACAAATTCGATTTTGGCTATGGGACCCCTTTCTTCGATATACCACGCTGTATAAAATTTTAATGCAATACCCACTCACCAGCATAAAGTCAATTGCCACTTTAAGGGGTTTTCCTGGCTTAGAATAGGTCAATAATATGTCATCAGTGAGGGTCCAACATACCGCACTCCCACCGATCAACTCTTTCCTACAGCCTCCAGTACTGGAAGAAACACTTTGAATGGAGATGGAAGCACAGCTATGTTCAAAGTGTATTTGCTATGATAGGTTACTACAGCTCGGCTCCCTTTGAAGTGAATGGAAGCTGAGCTGTAGTAATCGACACAGCCACTAGACTTTGAACAGAGCTGCCCTTCTGGCTCAGTTCAAAGTGGTGGGGACGCAAGGTGTTGGACAACACTGATTGTATGTTATCCTGAGGATAGGTCATCAATATCAGGAACCTGGAAAATCACTTTAAGGGTACTTTCACATCTACGTTTATTTGGTCCAGCAAGCTGTTTTAGCTGAGGAACAGCCTACCGGATTTACACTATATCTGGCATAACTGGATACTGCTGTACATACCTATTGACTATAATGGGATCCAGCTGGAATGCTGTTT
Source organism: Bufo bufo (assembly GCF_905171765.1). Classification (NCBI taxonomy): domain Eukaryota; kingdom Metazoa; phylum Chordata; class Amphibia; order Anura; family Bufonidae; genus Bufo; species Bufo bufo. Next base: position 122,385,128 of record NC_053398.1, read on the forward strand.
TACGGGTTTTGGCGGGACATAAAATGGTGTATCCACTGGTTTTGTCAAGCCAAAACTCTGCACTCATGCAGGAACCCGGGCATATCCCTTCCGGATCCAATTATAGTCAATGGGGTCCAGTGATGAATACTATCCATCTGTGCTGAATATGGTTCTGACAGAGGAACAGCCTGCCAGATTAGGTAAATGAAGATGTAAAACTAACCTAATCTCTTCTGCATGTTCTCACAGTAGGTATGGATGGTTCTGCTACACACTGGGTGGTACTGTTGTTGAGGCTACAGTATGATGCACAGAAAGAACTGCTCATGGGTCCTATTAATTAGAATTCTTACTGGATCATTTTGGCCTCTTCAAACAGCTTATCTCCAGGGATGCCAGGAGTTGGACCCCCACAATCAGATATTGATGACCTATTAAGGATAGGTCACCAATATTGTAATCCATGAAAACCCCTTTAAAGGCTGTTTCACCAAAAAACAACAAAAATTACTTCCCAGTCTTGTTTTGTAGAACATATTGATCATCTCGGACCATACATGGGCTTATTGTTCTTAGCAGAATACAATGCAACAGCTTGACTTTTTAAAAGCATGCATGCTATTGAAGAATTAAACCATAATCCTTTGCTTTGAAGGCAACTACAATATAGAAAGTCGGGCATCGGGAAGAAAAAAAAAAGGAGAAAAAAAGATCATGCTACCAAAATGAGAGCTTATTGAATTTGCTCTGAAGATCCTTAGAAAAGGAATTTTATTTGTTCCTATGCGTTTCATCCTCTAATACCTAATCACATGCGCTGTCTTATTGTACACAATGAAAAGGCTTTTTAAAAAGGATAATTTGACTAAATCCATTTCTAGGTGACAAAATCAGAAGCTTTCCTTTTGAAAGCTGTTCTGCATATATAATGTGGTGATTTAAGTATAGTTTATTGCTGTCATGGAGGTGCCCGCTATATCTTTCTGGAAGTTACTGATAAAACAGTGTTTTGAAGTCAGACTGTCACAATGGTACTTATATCCGTCTTAATATACCTTAGGGAGGCAAATCCAAATTAACCTATTACCTCAAATTTTCAACAATAATAAGGTGAAAATGAATATGCAGCAGTCGCAGAAGATAAAACGTAATACAAAAGAAGACGGGGGAAAAATCAAACAAAAAGTAGAGTAGGTATGATTAAAGGATTTCTCACTTGGCAGTCTGTTACAAGTGGAAGGGATAGAATTTGAAATTATTTTCTTTTCAATGTCTACAAAGTAATGTTTTGAGACAGAAACACCACTTTATGATTAAGTATTGTGTTCTTAAGAAAGGAAGTTGCTAATACACCTTAAACATCTCTAATAATGATGCATTGTTGACACTCACTGCATGACAGACATTTATTACCAGAGCACCACCCTTCTTTGCCCAATAAACCTCATGAAAATTGATACACAGCACTTAAAGGGGGTTATCTTATGATTGATGTAAAAAAATGAAAATGAGACAGCATATAGTACATGACAATCTCTTTCGAGCAAAGCTGGATCCACCACTGTACCTCACATGGACCCAGAGATCTACCTATTCATTTCTCCAATTGCTATTTTAGATTTCCTTGAGGCTGGCATCTCAGGGGTGTGATCTTTCTGCTTCAAGTCTCTCCCTATCAAAGCTCAGGAGATGTGTCTTTTCACAAGGACAATTCTATTGCAGCTCTCTCCCTGTAACTGTCACAGCTTCTAACAGTATGTAGGGCCAGTGGCGGTTGAAGGATGAAGCTGGACATGTGCGGCTTCCTCAGTAGGTGGACATGCACACTCAGTGGCCCTGGAAAAGAAACTAAAAGTAGCCCCATGTATTAGGTGGGTCCAAATTGACAAAAGATGACTAAACAAGTAGACAGGTACAACTGAAGTAGGCGGGGCCTGCAATACTGTAGTGCAGCACAGAATGCTGCCCCAGCAGAACCAAAGACCACAGGACGGCACAAAATACTGCCGCCCCATGATGCTTCAACTGTATCATCGTCATGAAGATGGTAATACAGTTGAGTTCAGGTGGGCTCCTGCGGCCGTTGAGCATCAGATCATTATGTAACTGACCTGCGGCCATCAAGACGATTTGAGTGGCCCCCTAGGCAACGGCCCACCTGGAAATCTCCCTGTAGGGTCAATGGCCAATCTGTCCTGTGCACACTACTATACAGATTAAACAGAGGAAGGTACCATGTTAATGCCATAAATACAATATCTCACAAATTGAGTATATTTGTAACAGGTGGCACAACCCTTTAAGAGGAATGTATCGCTTATATTTTTTGCTAATTAAAACCAGATAGTGAAACATACATAGTTTTTCTAATCTGTTTTTATTTTCTGATTGGAGATTCTATTTATATTATTTTTTGTACAAATTTATAGGGGCGGCCATCTTGCTTGAGCTGATGTAGAAATATGATTTATAGTAGCCCCATGGACAATGTGTACAAAAGACAGGAGATTACTTTTTCAAAATTCTAGACTGTCCAATGTTCTGTAGCTTGTGTAGAGGTCATTGTGCAGCAATGGGGAATAGATGAGCTTTGTCGATCACCTATTGTGAATGGTGGATCCTGTGCAGTTTATATAGATGGTTGTATCTGGCATGTGATGATAATGAGATGACTGCTGAAATTAGACCTTTAAAAGAACAGGAAATGTCAGACTATTCTTAGGCTCGGTGTCCAGACTGAATTTATGGATTTTTTTAAAATACATGGTGACATATAAAGTTAAAAATACATACATATGTGAGTACTTGATTTAAACCATTGGTCATTTTCTGATGATACATTCCCTTTAAGGCATATAGATCTACAATTGTTGCCATATGGTTCTTAGTTTGGCTTAAGATATTCTTCAATAGAGATAATACCGCCATAAAACTGCAAGTCATCATTTTCTTTCTAAAAGAAGCCTCAAGATGACTGCAGATGAAATTGCAGGTGTACTGAGCAGGGTTGCCAACCAGAATTTTTATTTTTTATGGACCACTTATTCCAGAGGACTAGTGAGCTGCCAAGTAGCTACTCTTCTGAGTTGTGCGCAGACCAAGAGTAGGATCCAAGAGAGGAATAACAGAAACCCAAAGTATTGAGGAGTTAAAGGAGAGACTAGTGGCAATGAGAGTGTTACCTCAGCCTATAGACTCCATTAGCACCCAATGTGAGACAAGTGTTAGCTTATGGTGCCTGTTCACAGTCTACAGTGAAGTACAAGCTGTATGTGGAGCCGTATTCCTCTATGGACAGTGTGGATGGCAAGATATATGTACTGGCCGTGTGAGAAAGAAAAGTTTACTAATGTATACTCCACACCTGGAAGATAGACAGTCAGCCAGAAGTTACAATAAGTGTGACCAGAGTCCATACCTCACCAAGAGCCTGTTATTAGGATTACAGATGCCACTAACTTGTGATGTGATGTACATCTACCTCAAGGCAAGTAATTCCCAGTAAATGTTCAGTTTGTTTTTTCAAACTGACTCCTCTTCATTTTACCACCTCATTTGCACCCAAGGGTGCTGGCTTCACAGCATCAGGGACCCTGCCTTCACTGCACCTTAAACCCTGTACCACCACAAATACAGTACAGACCAAAAGTTTGGACACACCTTCTCATTCAAAGAGTTTTCTTTATTTCCATTGCTATGAAAATTGTAGATTCACACTGAAGGCATCAAAACTATGAATTAACACATGTGGAATTATATACATAACAAACAAGTGTGAAACAACTGAAAATATGTCATACATATTCTAGGTTCTTCAAAGTAGCCACCTTTTGCTTTGATTACTTCTTTGCACACTCTTGGCATTCTCTTGATGAGCTTCAAGAGGTAGTCCCCTGAAATGGTTTTCACTTCACAGGTGTGCCCTGTCAGGTTTAATAAGTGGGATTTCCTGATAGTCCTACTGAATAGACTGTTAGAATTGGTATTATGGCAAGAAAAAAGCAGCTAAGTAAAGAAAAACGAGTGGCCATAATTACTTTAAGAAATGAAGGTCAGTCAGTCAGCCGAAAAATTGGGAAAACTTTGAAAGTAAGGGCTATTTGACCATGAAGGAGAGTGATGGGGTGCTGCGCCAGATGACCTGGCCTCCACAGTCACCGGACCTGAACCCAATCGAGATGGTTTGGGGTGAGCTGGACCGCAGAGTGAAGGCAAAAGGGCCAACAAGTGCTAAGCATCTCTGGGAACTCCTTCAAGACTGTTGGAAGACCATTTCAGGTGACTACCTCTTGAAGCTCATCAAGAGAATGCCAAGAGTGTACTTTGAAGAACCTAGAATATGACATCTTTTCTGTTGTTTCACACTTGTTTGTTATGTATATAATTCCACATGTGTTAATTCATAGTTTTGATGCCTTCATAGTCATTCAAATAAAGAAAACTCTTTGAATGAGAAGGTGTGTCCAAACTTTTGGTCTTTACTGTACCTCAACCAACATCTGGCAGGAGATCTCTCAACACCAGAGTGTGCCCTAAAGGAATCCAGTGCCTTCCTTCCCATCACTGCATGCCGGCCCATCAGACCACCAAACTCACACATTGCCGGTCACTGCACATATTTTATGGTAAAAACTGGAAAACCATAATGCATTAAAATAGAGATGAGCGAAGTTTTCAAAAATTAGTTTCAGCTGCGTCGCCGAAGTTCACAAAGAAATTCAACTTGTTGCAAATTACTTTGTCACAAATAGAGTTGAGTGGACACCTGGATGTTCGGGTTCGGCAGAACTTAAAAAAAAAGTTCGGGTTCGGGACCCGAACTTGACCCGAACTTGACCCCGAACCCGATTGAAGTCAATGGGGACCCGAACTTTTGGCAACTAAAATGGCTCTAAAATAGCCCTGGAAACAGCTAGAGGGCTGCAAAAGGCAGCAAAATGTGCTTAAGAGCATGACAAATGCTCTGCAAACAAATGTGGATAGGGAAATGAATAAGAAAAACATAAAAGAGCTTAAAAAAAAAAAAATTTGGAATGATGTAGGAGGAAGAGGTTGAGGAGGCGGTGAATGGGTGGATGTGGCCGTGTAGGCTTACGTGGCGGTCTAGGTGGAAGCGGCGGCGAAGGAGGAATAGGTAGCCAACACAGATGTGTGTTATTTTGCATTTTTACATAGGGGTTTCCCCCAAAATATTGGGACATATAAAAAAATAAAAAAAGGAATAAGTGCACTTGAGTACAAGGATGGATGGTTGAGGCTGTTAGAACTGTCTATTCTGCACTTTAATGACCGGCGTCACGCACAGGGAGGGAAAAGGGAAAGCCCTGCCCAAGGGAGAGGGTAAGGTGGTGACCCCTGACTCACCTTGCAGCTGGCACCTGACTGCCCTGACGTCCCTAGACGGGTTCCTCACCCGTGCGGCGATCACGTGCCTAAACCCTGGCTTTCCCTGAAATGAGCCCTAGATAGTGAACGGGCCAGTGGGATCGCTAGTCCGCACCACTGAACTAAGAGGGAAACACCAGGGAGAGGACAGACAATACAGACAAACACATACACCCAGGTGGGCGACCACAGCAGTCCACAAAGGTCCAACAGGGATCCGGAGGGTAGCGTTCTGGATCAACAACCAGAGAACGCAGCAACACAGCTCCAGAGGGTCAGAATAGATGTCCAGGCAGGAAGCTCTATATCTGGCAACCAGAGAAGTGTGAGAGGGGAATATAAGGAGGTTTGGGAGTGCTGGACAAGGAACAGCTGAGGAGAAGGATCTACGGATCCCTGAATGAGCCAAAAGGGTTTGCAAAGCAAACCCAGAAAGCTACCATAAGGAAACAGCCCTATCTTACATAGAGCGCGCAGCCAACCACTGCGACCTCCTGACCCCGGGTACAACGGAGTCAGGCGTGGCTCTTGACACCCTCGTGACAGTACCCCCCTCTCTACGAGGGGCCTCCGGACACTCAGGACCAGGTCTCTCAGGATGAGAGGCATGAAAAACCCGAACTAGCCTGTCGGCGTTTACCTCAGACGCAGGAACCCACATTCTTTCCTCGGGACCGTAACCTCTCCAATGCACCAGATATTGAAGAGAGCGGCGGACCCGACGAGAATTAATAATTTTGGATATCTGAAATTCTAGATTACCATCCACGACAACAGGAGGGGGTGGCAGCGGTGACGGTTCTAGAGGTGGAACATATTTTTTGAGTAACGACTTATGAAAGACATTATGGATTTTAAAAGTCTGAGGTAACTCCAGGCGAAAAGCCACCGGGTTGATGATGGCTACAATTTTGTAAGGACCAATAAACCTAGGACCCAGTTTCCAAGAGGGAACCTTCAATTTGATATCCCTAGTAGACAACCACACATAGTCATTCACTCCTAGGTCCGGACCTGGCGACCGTCTCTTATCAGCCATGCATTTGTATTTACCTCCCATATTTTTCAAGTTAGCTTGCACCTTCTGCCATACCGATGAAAGAGATGACGAAAACCGTTCCTCTTCGGGAACCCCAGAAGACCCCCCCTCTTTGAAAGTACAGAATTGGGGATAAAAACCATATGCACCAAGAAATGGTGACTTGCCAGTGGATTCCTGACGACGATTATTTATGGCAAACTCAGCTAACGGTAAATATGATGACCACAACTCTTGGTTTTCAGACACAAAACATCTTAGATATGTCTCCAGGTTTTGGTTGGTACGCTCAGTCTGTCCATTCGACTGAGGATGGAAAGCTGAGGAAAAGGACAAGTGTACCCCCAAACGGGAACAAAAAGCTTTCCAAAATTCAGAAATAAACTGGGTACCCCGATCCGAAACAACATCGGAGGGGACCCCGTGAAGCTTCACGATCTCACTGACGAATACCTGAGCAAGAGTTTTAGCATTAGGTAGTGCGGGTAATGCAATGAAGTGTACCATTTTGCTAAACCTGTCCACTACTACCAAAATAACTGTTTTACCCGCAGACAAAGGTAAGTCAGTGATAAAATCCATTGACAGATGTGTCCATGGTCTATTGGGAATGACGAGTGGTAATAGAGACTCTGCAGGACGTGTATGTGAAACTTTTGCGCGCGCACAGGTAGAACAAGAAGACACAAAATCCAATACATCCTGACGCAACCTTGGCCACCAAAAACGACGAGACAATAGCTCCAAGGTTGCTTTACTACCCGGGTGCCCAGCAAGTGCCGAATTATGATCCTTTAATAATTCGAAACGTAGGTTCAACGGTACAAACAATTTCTCTGAGGGGCAAGAGACCGGGGCGTCCCCCTGGGCCTCTAACACCTTCCTCTCCAGAACAGAGTGTACCGCAGAAACAACCACTCCTCTTTGAAGAATGGGCACCGGATCACTCACATTACCCTCTCCAGGGAAACAACGAGATAGTGCATCAGCCTTGGTATTCTTTGCCCCAGGACGATAGGTAATCACAAAGTTAAACCTGGTAAAAAAATAGCAACCACCTAGCCTGTCTAGGGGTGAGACGCTTAGCTGATTCGAGGTACAGAAGATTTTTGTGGTCCTTAATCACAGTGACGGGCTGGACTGCCCCCTCTAAAAAGTGACGCCACTCCTCAAACGCAAGTTTAATAGCTAACAGTTCCCTATTGCCAATATCGTAGTTCTTTTCTGCTGCAGATAGTTTTTTAGAAAAGAAAGCACAAGGACGCCATTTGCCAGGAGACGGACCATGAGACAGCACAGCCCCCACTCCCACCTCTGATGCATCGACTTCAACAATAAAAGGCTGAGAGACATCAGGTTGGACTAGTACAGGTGCTGAGGTAAACCTCTCTTTTAGAGAGGATAAAGCAACTTTAGCGGCGTCAGACCATTTAGAAAAATCAGTCCCCTTCCTAGTCATGTCAGTAAGGGGTTTTACAATAAGTGAATAATTTTTAATGAATTTCCTATAGAAATTCGCGAAGCCCAAGAACCGTTGTAGTGCTTTGAGGTTCTCAGGAAGATCCCAATCCAAAATTGCCTGGACCTTCCTAGGATCCATACGGAAACGTGAAGCAGATAAAAAATAACCTAGGAATTGTATCTCCTAAACGGCGAAGACACATTTTTCAATTTTAGCATATAATTTATTCGTCCGTAGGACCTGCGGTACTTGTCTGACATGCACCTCATGTGTTCTCAGATCAGACGAATAAATTAAAATATCATCTAGGTATATTACCACAAACCTGCCGATTAGATGACTAAAAATGTCATTAACGAAATGTTGAAAGACGGCAGGAGCATTGGTCAGACCGAAAGGCATAACTAGATTTTCATAATGCCCCTCAGGGGTGTTAAAAGCTGTCTTCCACTCATCCCCCTCCTTAATACGAATCAGATTGTAGGCCCCCCTAAGATCAAGTTTGGAGAACCACCTAGCACCCGCAATCTGGTTAAACAGGTCAGGAATGAGAGGAAGAGGGTATGGGTCTCGGATGGTTATCCGATTTAATTCGCAAAAATCTAGGCAAGGACGCAGGCCCCCATCTTTCTTTTTAACGAAGAAAAACCCTGCAGCCACGGGTGAAGAAGAGGGTCTGATGTGTCCCTTAGCCAAACTCTCGGAGATATAATCTTTCATGGCTTGTCTCTCTGGACCTGAAAGATTATATAACCTGGTCTTGGGTAATTTTGCGCCGGGAATAAGGTTAACCGGGCAATCATAAGGACGATGAGGTGGTAACTTCTGACAACCCTTTTCAGAAAAAACGTCCTCAAAATCCGAAATAAATGTAGGTAGGGTAGTTATGGAGGCGACTAAGCAATTGCTATTTAAGCACTTTTCTCTGCACTGCTCACTCCACTCCAATATCTCCCTGGCCTGCCAATCCACCACTGGATTGTGCGTTACCAACCAGGGAAGACCCAGCACTACCGGAGTGGTAAGCCCCTCCAGAACATAACATGAAAGCATCTCTTTATGGTGGTCCCCTACCCGAAGGTGTAAATTATGAACAATGTGGGTGAGGTTTCTCTGAGACAGAGGAGCAGAATCAATAGCAAATATGGGAATAGGTCTCTGTAGCGTACAGAGAGACAAACCCATAGTGCGGGCAAAATGGGCATCTATCAAATTTACCCCTGCTCCACTGTTTAGAAAGAAAGAAATAGTCTCTGTCTTATCACCAAAAACAATAACCGCTGGCAACACAAATTGCGATGTACGTATGGAGGAAACGTATACCCCCCGGCTGACATCCTCCACACAGTAGTTTTCCGACGGTCTTTTGTTTCTAAGGAAAGAAGGACAGACATTAATGAAATGACCCCTCTCCCCACAAAAAAAAACAAACCCCACGCCTACGGCGAGCCACAGGAGGACGGACCTGACGAGTAGTTCCTCCTAGCTGCATAGGCTCGTCTAAGTCCGTACAGACTAACTGCTGCTTGGTAGGGGTTACTAATGGCTCCGGTTTTTTCAACCTGTCCCTAAGGCGTCTATCTATTCGGATAGAAAGGGACATAACCGCATCAAGGGAAAAGGGGGTCTCATATAATGCAAGCGCATCCTTAACCCTTTCGGATAACCCAGAGCAGAACTGACTCCTGAGAGCCGGGTCGTTCCATTGGGTATCCGTAGCCCACCTACGGAAGTCAGAGCAATATTCCTCTACCGGCCGCTCTCCTTGTAGGAGTCTCTGTAATCTTGATTCAGCCAGTGCGACTCGGTCAGGGTCGTCATATATGAGACCCAAGGCCCCGAAAAACTCATCCACTGACCGAAACGCCTGGGAATCAGTAGGTAAAGAGAACGCCCAGGACTGCGGGTCCCCCTGCAGCAGGAAAAAAACAACCCCCACCCGCTGTTCTTCATTACCAGAGGAGTAAGGGCGCAGTTTAAAGTATAATTTACAGGCCTCACGGAATGTCAAAAACTTGTCCCTTCCCCCAGAAAATCTGTCAGGGAGAGGGACCTTGGGTTCCGCAACAACCTGGTTACCAGTAGCAACCGCTGGGCTTGCGGTCTGTTGTAATTGCTGCTGTTGCTGGAGGACCGACGCCTTCAATCCTGCCACCTCCAAAGACAGGCCATGAAATTGTTTGGACAGAGCAGCAATTTGATCCATACTGGATTCTAAGTAGGTTATACATTTTTTTTTTTTTTACCTACACAAAAATAAGGGCCAGATATAATGTAATGACCGGCGTCACGCACAGGGAGGGAAAAGGGAAAGCTCTGCCCAAGGGAAAGGGTAAGGTGGTGACCCCTGACTCACCTTGCAGCTGGCACCTGACTGCCCTGACGTCCCTAGACGGGTTCCTCACCCGTGCGGCGATCACGTGCCTAAACCCTGGCTTTCCCTGAAATGAGCCCTAGATAGTGAACGGGCCGGTGGGATCGCTAGTCCGCACCACTGAACTAAGAGGGAAACACCAGGGAGAGGACAGACAATACAGACAAACACATACACCCAGGTGGGCGACCACAGCAGTCCACAAAGGTCCAACAGGGATCCGGAGGGTAGCGTTCTGGATCAACAACCAGAGAACGCAGCAACACAGCTCCAGAGGGTCAGAATAGATGTCCAGGCAGGAAGCTCTATATCTGGGAACCAGAGAAGTGTGAGAGGGGAATATAAGGAGGTTTGGGAGTGCTGGACAAGGAACAGCTGAGGAGAAGGAGCTACGGATCCCTGAGTGAGCTACCATAAGGAAACAGCCCTATCTTACATAGAGCGCGCAGCCAACCGCTGCGACCTCCTGACCCCGGGTACAACGGAGTCAGGCGTGGCTCTTGACACCCTCGTGACATGCACAAGGTGCAGACAAGTCCTGAGGGATCTAAGCCTGGTTCATTTTAATGAACGTGAGCTTGTCCACGTTGGCTGTGGACAGGCGGCTGCGTCTGTCTGTAATGACGCTTCCTACCGTGCTAAATACACGTTCAGAGAGTACACTGGCTGCAGGGTAGGCCAGCACCTCTAAGGCATACAGGGCAATCTCTGGCCATGTGGACAATTTGGAGACCCAGAAGTTGAATGGGGCAGAACCATCAGTCAGTACGTGTAGGCATGTGCACAGGTACTGTTCCAACATGTTGTTCAAATCCTGCCTCCTGCTAACACGCTCCATATCAGCAGTTGGGGCCAGTTGTTGCGAGGTGACAAAGCTTTTCCACATGTCGGCCATGCTAACCCTGCCATCTGAGGTGCTGGCGCTGATACAGCTGCGTTGGCGACCTCTTCCTCCTCCCCTGCCTTGGCCTTGTGCTTCCACTTGTCCCCCGGCGTCAGTTGGGAATGCTCTCAGGAGAGCGTCTACCAGCGTGCGCCTGTAGTCGCGCATCTTCCGATCACGCTCCAGTGAGGGAATTAAGGACGGCACATTATCTTTGTAACGGGGATCCAGCTACATATGGGATAACCATATTCTTGCGTCTCTCATGCTTCTCGCCCTCACTGGTAGTCTTGGTGCTCTTTCTTCTCCTTCCTTCTGTGTTGACAAAGGCCCAAACTGGATACCCACAAGTTTTAAGTGCCCCTCTGAGGTGTTTGAATTCCTTCGCCTTGGCCTCTGTGCTGGTGGGGATTTTCTCTGCCCGGTGGTGTAGAGTCTGGATGACTCCCAGTTTGTGGTCTAGAGGATGGTGGGAATCAAATAGCAGGTACTGTTAGGAATTCTTGTACAGTCACTCAGAATTGAGAAAGCTCGTTGGAAGAACAAGTGAAACGTTTTCAAGAAATCTACAGTACGTCCAGTTGCCTTGATTTATTCTTTACAGATAAATGTGACATTCACTTATGCACGTCTAATCCCAGATGTGCACTATATGAAACAGATGTTTTTTTTTTCATCCCAGTAAGCAAAAAGCTGTATTTCTGGCCTAAATGTGACACTCACTTATGCACGTCTAATCCTAGATGTGTAATATATGAAAAAAAGGTTTTTTAATAACCCCTGTAAGCAAAAAGCTATATTTCTGGACTTGCAGACATGCAGATATCCTGTGCTGGTGCACTATCGTTGCATAAAATGGCTGCCGATTATGTATTGATATTGAACAACTGAAGTAAAAAAAGTTCGTTTTCAGTAGTAGTTGACTCAGGGCAGGCTTAAAACAATTGTGCACTGCACCCACAAAACGCATTTGCTGTAAATCGCTGAGTAAAAAAGCAGTTCTTCATAAGATTTCTCCCTGATCTCTCCCTCACAGCAGCTGCAGCCTATCCGAGCAGAGTGACGGGCGGCGCTACGTGACTCCAGGTAAGTAGCATAAAGGTAAGTAGCATATAATGACTCTATGCAACTCAGATCTTGAAATTTTAGTCATGTGTCCAAAATGGTTCTCATTCATTGACAGCAAGGAGACATCTTACCCAGTATTGACATAAAACTGGAAAATTCCTTTAAATTATTAATCAAGAAATTCACGACGTTAGTCAGACCACTAGTTTGACAATATGGGACAATTACACTTCACCTGGCTGGATGAATGGATCATCATACCGTATATCCTGATACTACAGTGATCTTTTTATTTAGGTCGGGAGTGTTGTCTAACAAGGGAGGGATTTCCACAGAAGTCAACTTATCTAGACAACGTTAAGACTTATCTAGCTCCATGTTTAAATCCTCGAAATGCATAAAACAATTAGCAAGATCATAGAAATGCAGAGCAAATATTACCAAATCCACTACAACTAAAGCAAGTCATCTTATCACAACTTCAAATTTTTTCCACTTGATATTTAATTACTGTGAGTATGATATACATGTTTATTACAAGCTTACAGCGGTTCTCTTCATGCCGTGCATTCTATATCAGTAATTGACATTAATTAATTTTTCCTTCAAGTAGGAATCACATGCACCGCAATGATGTCAATGCTTAACAACAGCATCGTTTCCAAACTGTATTTTGGCAGAGCAAAAAAGAGACTTTGGACAAGCTAATTAGGTATCACTTTTTTTAGCATGTTGAAGGGAATTTCCAAGTATTTTATACTCTGATCAATGGTGGTCCGACACTCAGCCCTCTTTGCTTGAATGGGACTGAGCTGTGCCTAGGCCATGTGACCTTTGAACGTCACATCACTAACCTAGGGAAAGCTGCGAGGAGACCACAGTGCTCACTAGAGCATAGCAGCCTCTTCAACCAGGTGATCAGTGGTGGTGGCGGGAGTCGGACCCCCACCGATCAGATACTAATGACCTATGCTGTGAACAGGTCATCAGTATAAAATACTAGGAAAACCCTTTAAGGTCTGATCTGTGATGACACATTTTAAGATTAATATTGTTTGAAGAAAATGCCATTCCTCCGAGAAAATTGTTTTTCACAAGAAGGTAGCTGCCTTGTAATTTAGCTGCACAGTCTCAAGTGTTTTTTATTTTAATTTTATTTTTTACTTGAGATTTTGTTCCCTTCTAAATGTAAAATGTCTGGATGTGTCAAGAACTTTTTTCTCCCCCTCTTCCTCTGCTAGGAAGACTACAATGTACAGTGTATGCATTGTATTATTCCAGGATGAAATGTGTTTGTATGGTAAGAGGCAATTGAACTTGGCCGCCTTGGACTGAAGGAGATAAAACGTATAGGAGAACAATCTGCCATAAATTTACTGTAGGACACACAAAGGAACGAACTTATTAGCTGGTTTAATGGATTAGTGCTGGAACGGCACAGGTAGTGCTTTGAATATATTGCTATTTTTGTATTTGTGTGGTTCACGGCTGAAGCAATAAATGTTTCTGTAATCTAAAAATGAATGTAATAAAAGCTATAAATCTCAATTTGCTGCATGCAGCTTTTCATTTTATATATATATATATATATATATATATATATATATATATATATATATTACAAAAGTGAGTACACCCCTCACATTTTTGTAAATATTTTATTATCTCTTTTCATAGGACAATGCTGAAGATCTGACACTTTGATACTATGTAAATTAGTCAATGTACAGCTTGTATAACAGTGTAAACTTGGTGTGCCTTCAAAATAACTTAACACACAGCCATTAATGTCTGAACCGCTAGCAACAAATGTGAGTACACTCTTATTTAAAAATGGCCAAAATTTAGCCAAAGTGTCAATATTTTGTGTGGCCACCATTATTTTCCAGCCCTGCCTTAACTCTCTTGGGCATGGAGTTCACTAGAACTTCACAGGTTGCCACTGGAATCCTCTTCCACTACTCCTTGACGACAACACAGAGCTGGTGGATGTTAGAGACCTTGTGCTCCTCCACCTTCTGTTCGAGGGTGCCCCACAGAAGCTTAATAGAGTTTAGGTCTGGAGACATGCTTGGCCAGTCCAGCACTTTTACCCTCAGTTTCTTTAGCAAGGCACTGGTTGTTTTGGAGGTGTGTTTGGGGTCATTATCATGTTCGAATACTGCCCTGCGGCCCAGTTTTCAAAGGGAGGGGATCATGCTCTGCTTCAGTATGTCACAGTACACGTTGGCATTCATGGTTCCCTCAATGAACTGTAGCTCCCCACAGCAGGAAGCAATTATGCAACCTCAAACCATGACACTCCCACCACCATGCCTGACTGTAGGCAAGACACACTTGTCTTTGTACTCCTCATCTGTTTGCCGCCACACATGCCTGAAACAATTTGAACCAAATAACTTTATCTTGGTCACACCAGACCACAGGACATGGTTCCAGTAATCCAAGTCCTTAGTCTGCTGGTCTTCAGCAAACTGTTTGCAGGCTTTCTTGTGTATAATCTTTAGAAGAGGCTTCCTTCTGGGATGACAGTCATGCAGATCAATTTGATGAAGAGTATGGCATATGGTCTGAGCACTGACAGGCTGACCCCCCATCCCTTTAACCTCTGCAGTACTCACGCATCTATTTTGAAAAGACAACCTCTGGATATGATGCTGAGCACATGCACTCAACTTCTTTGGTCGACCATGGCGAGGCCTGTTCTGGGTCGAACCTGTCTTGTTAAACCCCTGCATAGTCTTGGCCACTGTGCTGTTGATCAGTTTCAGGGTGTTGGGAATCTTCTTATAACCTAGGCCATCTTTATATAGAGCAACGATTCATTTTTTCAGATCCTCAGAGAGTTCATTGCCATGAGGTGCCATGTTGAACTTCCAGTGACCAGTATGAGAGAGTGTAAGAGCGATAACACCAAATTTAACACACCTGCTCCCCATTCACACCTGATACCTTGTAACAATAATGAGTCACATGACACCGGGAAGGGAAAATGGCTAATTGGGCACACTTTTGTTGCCAGTGGTTTAGACATTAATGGCTGTGAAAAGATATAATACATTTTTTACAAAATTGTGAGGGGTGTACTCACGTTTGTGAGATACTGTATATATATATATATATATATATATATATATATATATATATATATATATTGTGGGGTTTCGCTCTGGTAGATCCTAACTCAAAATATCAGTGTTTATTCACACTTCAGGCTTTTGCACAAATCAGCATGTAACTTTGCAGTCTTGGTGTTAATTCACACACAATGGAAAGTTCATATAACACATGTCACCTTGCTGGCAGTTCTGCCTCCAGTAGTCCACAGCAGGCTTTAGGGGGGCTGTTTCCCCAGTGTGCGGCTCTCAGCCCTCCAGCATGGCACAAAGCCTCAGATCCCAAAAACAGAGACCTTTCTGCTGAGCCCAGCTGCCTATTTAAGGACAGCCAGGTGCTGCCAAAACCCAGACCGGCACTTAAACTCCGGTCCGGTATTTGACCTCACCTGGCTGGAAACCAGCCCAACTGCACATGTCAAGAGGAAAATACCTGCCTTGCCAGACAAAACCCCTCGCTGTGTCACATACCCCCCCTTTGTTCAACCCTAAGGGTGTGGACACACGCCAGACAATGCACCGGGACAGGGCATCTGCGTTTCCCTGCAACCGGCCTGCTCTGTGTTCTACCAAGAACTTAAAGTTCTGCAGAGACAAAAAACATCTGGTGACCCGGCAATTCCTGTCTTTGGCCTGGCTCATCCACTTGAGAGGGGAGTGGTCGGTCACCAAGCAGAACTTTCTCCCCAACAAATAGTAGTGGAGAGACTCGAGTGCCCACTTTATAGCCAGGCTCTCTCACTATACTGTACCTGGTTTTGGCTGGGGTGAGCTTGCAGCTTAGGAAGACAACCGGATGCTCCTCCCCATTGATTTCCTGAGACAGAACAGCACCAAGGCCTACTTCAGAGGCATCCGTTTGTACCACAAACTCCCTCTTAAAGTCGAGCGTCACCAAAATCGGTGACCCACACAGGGCCGACTTCAAAGCGGCAAAAGTCTCTTCCGCCCGATCATCCCAGCAAACCATCACTGATTTTCGTCCCTTCAAGGGCGCGACTAGAGTAGCAAAGTGGAGAACAAACCTCATGTAATAGCCCACCAGGAATTACTATATTTGCCTAGTGGTGACAGGTCGGAGACAATTCCCTATCTCTATTTTGTTCACTTGGGGTTTGATGACTCCAGGCCCAATTACATACCCCAAGTACTTACATTTTTTTGGGTTAGCGGTTAGGCTAGCTAATGGGTAGGTGACTTTCCCAGTCGGTACTGTGGATAACAATATAGTCCAGGTACGCCGAAGCGTACCGACGATGTGGACAAAGCACAATGTCCATTAGTCGATAAAAAGTGGCGGGGCGCGCCATGCAGACCAAAGGGTAAGACCTTATATTGATACAGCCCCTCAGGCGTGATGAAGGCAGTTTTCTCTTTGGCAGCCTCCATTAAGGGCACCTGCCAGTACCCTTTTGTGAGGTCCAAAACAGAAAAATACCGGGCTTGTCCTAACCTCTTGATGAGCTCATCCACCCGGGGCATGGGATACGCATCAAATTTGGAAACCTCATTAAGTTTTCGAAAGTCATTAAAAAACCGCAACGTCCCATCAGGCTTGGGTATCAATACTATAGGACTGGCCCACTTACTTTTTGACTCCTCAATGACGTCTAGCTGCAACATTAGATGTACCTCCTCCGATATGGCTTACCGCCGAGCCTCTGGTACTCAGTATGGTTTTAATCAGACTTTTGCTTGAGGCTCAGTGACAATGTCATGCTGGATTATAGAAGTGCGTCCAGGGAGGTCCGAGAACACATCCGTGTTCCGACTAACGAACTCCCTGGCCTCCTGAGTCTGTTTAGAGGAGAGCTGTCAGCAATTTTTATTGTGGCAGCCGCCTCTCTTGCATCAGACAGAGGGGCCGGTATCTCTTCTCCTAGAAAACCCGGCCGCAGGCTTTCTGTACAGGTTTCCATATCTTTTCACATTTGAGTAAATTCACATGGTAAACCTGCTCCAGCTTTCGCCACCCTGGCTGGTGTACCTTGTAGTTTACATCTTCAATGTTCTCAAATACCTCGTAGGGCCCCTGCCACCTAGGCAGGGTCGGCACCAGAACCAAAACCCGATCACCCAGGTTAAAGATTCGGACCTGAGCCTGCCCATTATACACCCGACTCTGGGCTCGCTGAGCTACCTCCATATGCTCCTTAACAAGAGGCAACACTGTCTCTATCCGATCTTGCATCTGGGTAACGTACTCAATGACACTTTTATATGGAGTGAGTTGTTGTTCCCACGCCTCTTTGGCCACGTCCAAGAGACCGAGATGGTGTCTTCCATATAGCATTTCAAAGGGGTGAAAACCCAGTAGAGGCCTGGGGTACCTCTCGCACTGCGAACATGAGATAGGGCATAAGGAGGTCCCAGTCCTTCCCATCTTCAGAAACTACCTTTTTCAACATATTTTTTAATGTTTGGTTAAACCGTTCTACCACACCGTCCATTTGCGGATGGTAAACAGACGTCCGTAGTTGTTTTATGTGCAGCAATTTACAGAGTTCCCGTATCACCTTGGACAAAATAGGGGTCCCTTGGTCGGTCAGAACCTCTTTAGGTAGTCCTACTTGGGAAAACATCTCCATTAACTCCTTTTCTATGAGTTTGGCCGAGGTATGTCGCAGTGGCACCGCCTCCGGTTACTGAGTGGCGTAGTCTAGAATGACTAAGATGTGTTGATGCCCTCTGGCAGACTTCAGTACTGGGCCTATGAGGTCCATAGCTATTCGGTCAAACGGTACTTCGATAATTGAGAGAGGTACAAGGGGACTAATCAAATGTGGCTGGGGGCTAGTTATCTGGCAGGTCGGTCAAGACTTACAAAACTCTTCCACTTCTTTGAATATGCTGGTCCAGTAAAACTGCAGCATCAGGTGACCCCCGAGAACGTGTTGGTGGGCTAGATCTAACACAAGCTTGCGATAAGCCTTGGGGACCACCAACTATTCAATAGGCTCCCCCCGTAGTTGGTTTACCCGATACAACATATCCTGATTAGAGTTGAGCGAACACCTAGATGTTCGGGTTCGGAGAGTTCGGCTGAACTTTAAAAAAAAGTTTGGGTTCGGGACCCGAACTTGATCCAAACTTGGACCCGAACCCCATTGAAGTCAATGGGGACCCGAACTTTAATTTATTATTTTCCGTTATAACATGGTTATAACGGAAAAAAATATTATTAGCTTTTTCAGATCTGAGTTTTCACGATCCCCTCCCTCCCCAGTATTAAAATCATTGGTGGCCAGTGCGGCCCCCCCCCCTCCATCCTTCCCCAGTATTAAAATCATTGATGGCCAGTGCGGCCCCCCACCCCCCCTATTAAAATTATTGGTGGTTAGTGCGGCCCCCCTATTAAAAGCATTTGTGTCCACTGCGGCCCCCCCACCCCTAATTAAAATCATTGGTAACAGTGGCCACAGGTTAACAACCCCCCTCCCCCCCATCATTGGTGGCAGCGGAGTGGAAGTTCCGATCGGAGTCCCAGTTTAATCGCTGGGGCACCGATCGGT
The DNA here is from genome assembly GCF_905171765.1 of Bufo bufo. Lineage (NCBI taxonomy): Eukaryota > Metazoa > Chordata > Amphibia > Anura > Bufonidae > Bufo > Bufo bufo. The sequence goes on from NC_053398.1 coordinate 122,403,949, forward strand.
TACCATGGCAGCCAGGATGCTATTGCAGTCCTGGCTGCATTGGTTACTTAGCACTTTTAGCAGCATTATACTTACGTGCGCTGTCTGTGGCCGGCCGGGCGCTTCTCCTACTGGTAAGTGACAGGTCTGTGCTATAAGCAATGCGCCGCACAGACCTTTCACTTACCAGTAGGAGGAGCGCCGGCCACAGGCAGCGCATGTAAGTATAATGCTGCTAAAAGTGCTAAGTAACCATGGCAGCCAGGACTGCAGTAGCGTCCTTGCTGCCATGGTAACCGTTCGGAGCCCCAGCGATTAAACTGGAACTCCGATCAGAACTGCAGCTCCGCTGCCACCAATGATAGGGTAGGGGGGGAGGGGGGTTGTTAACCAATGATTTTAATTAGGGGGGGAGAGGGGAGGCCACACTGGACACCAATGATTTTAATAGGTGGGGGCCGCACTAACCACCAATGATTTTAATAGGGGGGGTGGGGGGGCCGCACTGGCCACCAATGATTTTAATAATGGGGAGGGAGAGGGGTCTGGCCCCTGCTGCTTGGCAGCACTCGATCTCTTACTGAGATCCGCACAATTAACCCCTCAGGTGGCCGTTATGTCCACAGTTCTCAGTATATTCTAACTTGAAGCTGTTAGAAGCTGTGTTAGAATATACTGTCGGATCTGAGTTATCACGATCTAACTCAAATCTGATGGTATATTCTAACATAGAGGCGTTCCCATGGTGATGGGGACGCTTCAAGTTAAAATATACCATCGGATTGGTGAAAACTCCGCTCCGATGGTATATTAATATTACCCGAACCCGAACTTTTACTGAAATGTTCGGGTTCGGGTGCCGAACACCATAAAGTTCGGTACGAACCCGAACTTTACAGTTCGGGTTGGCTCAACCCTAATCCTGATGAACCACAAAACGGGCAAACACTGACAAAACGGGCAAACACTAGCCCCAGGTTGTTATGGTTCACCATCTACTATTAACACATTTTCCCAGGCGCAAGATGGGGTTGGGTCCCGACGTTTGGCATTACCAAAATTATCCCTGGAGACATTGAGGTCTGCCAATTCAGGACCTAGCGGCAAGTACTCCATGTCTCTCACCATCACACTTAGCGGGCTTGTCTCCCCCTCTTCCACCGAACTGGTGGCCACCCCTACGGCTGGCCCTTTCGTCTCAGGCTACCAGGGTTCTGGTCTGCCCCCTGAGCTGGGCCACTCTGCTAGGGTTACCCATGTCTCATGGGTATCAGTCACTCTCAAAGCAGGCCACAGTGCCCGGAAGCCCAGGAAGTCTCTCCCTATTATAAGTTTGTAGTCCTAACCTCAGTATCTGAGGAAAGGGATTTAGGGGTAATTATTTCAGAAGACTTAAAGGTAGGCAGACAATGTCATAGAGCAGCAGGAAATGCTAGCAGAATGCTTGGGTGTATAGGGAGAGGAATTATCAGTAGAAAGAGGGAGGTGCTTATGCCGCTCTACAGAGCACTAGTGAGACCTCATTTGGAGTATTGTGCTCAGTACTGGAGACCATATCTCCAGAAGGATATTGATACTTTGGAGAGAGTTCAGAGAAGAGCTACTAAACTGGTACATGGATTGCAGGATAAAACTTACCAGGAAAGATTAAAGGACCTTAACATGTATAGCTTGGAAGAAAGACGAGACAGAGGGGATATGATAGAGACTTTTAAATACATAAAGGGAATCAACAAGGTAAAAGAGGAGAGAATATTTAAAAGAAGAAAAACTGCTACAAGAGGACATAGTTTTAAATGAGAGGGGCAAAGGTTTAAAAGTAATATTAGGAAGTATTACTTTACTGAGAGAGTAGTGGATGCATGGAATAGCCTTCCTGCAGAAGTGGTAGCTGCAAATACAGTGAAGGAGTTTAAGCATGCATGGGATAGGCATAAGGCCATCCTTCATATAAGATAGGGCAAGGGGCTATTCATAGTATTCAGTATATTGGGCAGACTAGATGGGCCATATGGTTCTTATCTGCCGACACATTCTATTGTCCTATGACCCTGACTTTTTGGTAGTCGGCTGCTTGATCGTCCGGCAATTCGAAAATACACCCGCTGGGAATCGGATACCAGGAATGGAGCCACAACCTCAGCCCACTGGTCACGGGACATGAACTGAGATTAAATGGGTATATCATAAAAAAATAACAAATCCTTTATTGAATAAATAACATATATAAACGAGAAAGTGATACAACAGATAAAAAATGACTACATCTGAGGAGGCATATCAGCACAGGTGAAACACTAAAAGGGAAGAAATGGAGTACAGGAATAGAGGCAAAAAAAGAAAGTACAATGCCTGCCTGAATATTGCGTGTAAGTCGGTGACCACAGTTACTTTGTATATATTGGGGCATAAAACCACCAAAAGATACTAAAGTCCAAGTGCATATAATGAGACACCACATCAATAAATGGTCACAGACTACAAAGCAATATACGGATATGTAATGGTTCCAGTAAATATGTATATATGGGAACATACAACAACCAAAAGAAGTTAAAGTGCAAATACATAAGAGGTCACCACATCAATGGTCAAATACCACAGAGAAATGTGGATATATAGTGACAGCTCAAAACTCCACAAGCAACACCCACTTATGGATAACCCAAGTGGGTATAGCTGAGCACCAAAGCCAGTAAATAGATCCTCAAAGATTCACCAGAGCATAAAATGTTTACATACCCATGATATGGGGATATACACCTCGGGAGAGCCACGTAACCCTGACGCGCGTTTCGGCAGATGCCTTCCTCTTACCCCCAGAGGAAGGCATCTGCAGAAATGTGCGTCGGGGTTACGTGGCTCTCCTGAGGTGTATATCCCTATATCATGGGTATGTAAACATTTTATGCTCTGGTGAATCTTTGGGGATCTATTTACTGCCTTTGGTGCTTAGCTATAACCACTTGGGTTATCCATAAGTGGGTGTTGCTTGTGTACCTTAGCCATATTATTATGTATATGGAGTTTTAAGCTGTCACTATATATCTACATTTCTCTGTGGTATTTGACCATAATCTCAGTTCATTTTCGGTGTTTAGTGTATCTATGTACACTGAGTGGGTTTTTACTTACTCATTTTGGGTCTATTTAACATAGTACATCTATTTACCATTTATGTGTAAGTCTATGTTTTGTGTAACCTATTTGTAATAACCACTGGTCACGGGGTAGCTTTTCCCTGATGGCCACTTTCTTATACATTGCCAGGTAAGTTTCGATGTCGTCTGCGGGGGTCATCTTAAGAATCGTGGCACGGACTGCTTTCTGGGCATCGTGGATGCTCGGGGTTGCTCCTGTTGTCTGCAAAGCCATCACGTGTTGTAACAGCAACTGGTTAGTCTTCTGCTGCAGCTTATTAGCCTCGCGTTGCTGCAGGTTTGTCTCTCATTGCTACAGATTAGCCTCCATGAGGGCCTTTCGAAACAGCCTCCATTTAGTTGTGGGGCACTGGTTGTAATACAGCTGGTTTAATGTACGACATATAACCGTGCCTAAAAAATGCAGAAACAAAAAATGTTGGCGTTCACGCCAGCCTCACTGCTCATGCCCACATCCTCCACCAATTGTGGGGTTTCGCTCTGGTAGATAGGGTAAGTGGGGGCAGTACAGAGGCAAAATACAAATTCTTAACTCAAAACGTACGTGTTTATTCTTGAGGCAATTGAGGCAATTGCACAAAACAGCACGCAATTTTTCAGTCTTGGTGTTAATTCACACACAATGGAAAGTTCATATAACACAAGTCACCTTGCTGGCAGTCCTGCCTCCAGTAGTCCACAGCAGGCTTTAGGGGGCCTGTTTTCCCAGTGTGAGGCTCTCAGCCCTCCAGCATGGCACAAAGCCTCAGATCCAAAACACAGAGACCTCTCTGTTGAGCCCAGCTGCCCATTTAAGGACAGCCAGGTGCTGCCAAAACTATCACAGCTGCACATGCACAAAACAGCACGTAATTTTGCAGTCTTGATGTTAATTCACACACAATGGAAAGTTCATATAACACAAGTCACCTTGCTGGCAGTTCTGCCTTCAGTAGTCCACAGCAGGCTTTAGGGGGGCTGTTTCCCCAGCGTGCAGCTCTCAGCCCTCCAGCACAGCACAAAGCCTCAAATCCAAAACACAGAGGCCTCTTTGCTGAGCCCAGCTGCCTTTTTAAGGACAGCCAGTGGCTGCCCAAACCATCCCAGTGTCACATGCTGGGAGGAAAATACAGTCTTTACTGAGGGTAACTTTCATCCAAGCAAAGTACGGCTTTGGTCTTAGGTACCAGCAGGCTTTCAGCAATGGTTGGCAGGAATGAATCTTCTGCTCTATAAACCTGGAGCTTGCAGGAAAGGATGTCTACTTAGTAGATCTAAAACTGTGGCAGGAATTTGGCTTCTGCACTTTCTTTCTATCTTCTGCTTTATGGGGACTGACTAGTTGAGGAGGAATATGGCTTCTCCTGGGTCTCTGGACTTTACTCACAGTTATATTCACAGGGAATGTTTTCTTCCTGGAACTGGAGACTGTCTGCTTGCTTCATCCAGCTGAGGCTGCAGGGCTCAGGCTGGGGATTGCGATCAATGTCTCAGCTGAGACAAGATCCTGGCTTGGTTCCCTATATCAGAGAGCTCCTAACATGCACACCCTACCCGAGCAGGGGGTGGGCTGCACTCCTCACTAACTTCCCAGGGTGTAGGCTGTGGCAATAGTCCACACCTCCACAGAGAGGGAGCTAAGCTGGAATGAACCATTCCAGCTTAGATGTACTAAACTGAACCTAGCTCCTTACCATTGCATTGCTGCCACCTGCTGGTGAACATGGGAATTACAACAACATACATTTAACATAATTTACAATGCACAGTTGTAAAGACATAATGTAAAATCATATGAGATGACAAGGTTAAGGCTCTTAAAAGATTGTAGCGGGGTAGAAGAGTTTAGTAACACAACTCTGGGGTGTTACATATATATATATATATATATATATATATATATATATATATACAGTACAGACCAAAAGTTTGGACACACCTTCTCATTCAAAGAGTTTTCTTTATTTTCATGACTATGAAGGCATCAAAACTATGAATTAACACATGTGGAATTATATACATAACAAACAAGTGTGAAACAACTGAAAATATGTCATATTCTAGGTTCTTCAAAGTAGCCACCTTTTGCTTTGATTACTGCTTTGCACACTCTTGGCATTCTCTTGATGAGCTTCAAGAGGTAGTCCCCTGAAATGGTCTTCCAACAGTCTTGAAGGATTTCCCAGAGATGCTTAGCACTTGTTGGCCCTTTTGCCTTCACTCTGCGGTCCAGCTCACCCCAAACCATCTCACTCTCCTTCATGGTCAAATAGCCCTTACTTTCAAAGTTTTCCCAATTTTTCGGCTGACTGACTGACCTTCATTTCTTAAAGTAATGATGGCCACTCTTTTTTCTTTACTTAGCTGCTTTTTCTTGCCATAATACAAATTCTAACAGTCTATTCAGTGGGACTATCAGCTGTGTATCCACCTGACTTCTCCTCAACGCCACTGATGGTCCCAACCCCATTTATAAGGCAAGAAATCCCACTTATTAAACCTGACAGGGCACACCTGTGAAGGGAAAAACATTTCAGGGGACTACCTCTTGAAGCTCATCAAGAGAATGCCAAGAGTGTGCAAAGCAGTAATCAAAGCAAAAGGTGGCTACTTTGAAGAACCTAGAATATGACATATTTTCAGTTGTTTCACAATTGTTTGTTATGTATATAATTCCACATGTGTTAATTCATAGTTTTGATGCCTTCAGTGTGAATCTACAATTTTCATGAAAATAAAGAAAACTCTTTGAATGAGAAGGTGTGTCCAAACTTTTGGTCTGTACTGTATAGTAAAATTGCCTTAAACAACCTAATGAATAGGAATTATTACAGGAACAATCACAAGGTTTAGTTTTTAAAAAAATACTAAATGCCTGAAAATGGTGGCCTACAAAGTAATGCCATGCAATATAAAAGTACTCCTCAATATAGTGTGTATATCTATACAGTGCTCCTGAAAATAATGTCCTACTAAAAAGTGCTTCAGAAAATTGAGCTGTTTTTATGGTGGCTCCTTAAATAGTGTCACACATATAGATCAGATGAGCAAATTACCTAAAATTAGTTTCAGGTCCAATTAATCCAAATTGGACAAGAAATCTCATTTGAGTCGAATTGATTGTAACCAAAAGTGCTTTCAAACAATTCTACCTTTACAAATCTGAAGAATTTCTGATTTTACTGAATCAGATTTTTTTTCCAAAAATTCTGGTTGAATTTTTATTTGAATGAATGGTTAGAATATATTTTGGGAGATTTACTAAGTTAAAGGGAACCTGTCATCAACTTTATGCTGCCCATACTAACGACAGAATAAAGTAGAGACAGGTGAGTTAATTTCAGCGGTCTGTCATTTATAAGTTAAAAGTAAGTGGTTGCCGAGAACCAACATCACAATTATTGCAGACTGGGCCTGGAAAAGAGTCACGGCCACCTGAGAAGAGTCCTGGTTTTTCTGGAATTTATTCAGATTATTAATATCCATGATTCTTCTCAGGCAGATTTGACTCTTTTCCAGACCTGGGCTGCAATGATTATGATGCTGGTTCTCGGCAACCACTTACTTTTAGCTCATGAGTAATGCCACTGAAATCAGCATTTCAGTCACTAATTTATGCTGCCCTCAGTGAGGTCAGCATAACGTTTATAACAGGTTTGCTTTACTTTTTTGGTGCAAAATTTTTTTTTGTCAAGTTGTGTTTAACATCCAGCAGGATGCACCAAATTTTTCATACCGTATATGACAATGTGATACATTTGAAGCATTCTTAGACATCCTGGTCTCAGTTTAAACTGTCTATGTAATAGGATTAGTAAATCTATCTTATTAATTCCCTGAAAATATTGTCCCCAGAAAGAGTAGAGAATACTTCTTTGTGTTTGTTGGATTGTTTCAGAAGCCCTCCTCCAGTCTGTGATCTGTCATTCGCTGCAAGGGAGCCACCAGGCAGCTACTGTACTTCTTAGAATAGTCCCTTCGTAGTTGGCAGCTGACGCACGGGGTTAGAGACACTGGTGCAGAGTATCAAAGGGGTCAGGCAATACACATAAAAAGAACCAGGCTGAGGTGAAGCAGGCAGAGTAAATGTGAATCTGACAAACAATCCAAAGGTCAGGGCAGGCGGCGCAGTATCCTGAGATGTGTCACTTTATGGAGTAAAAACTTCAAAATGCTTTTACTTATCCAAACCATTGAGAGATTCTCGCGATACATTGCACTTCATGATAGTGAAAAATTTTAGGATATTTTCACACTTGCGGCAGTGTGATCCGGCAAGCAGTTCCGTCGTCGGAACTGCCTGCCGGATACGCCGATCTGGATGTGACTGAAAGCATTTGTGAGACGCATGCGGATGCGGATCCGTCTCACAAATGCATTGCAAGAACGGATCCGTCTCTCCGCTTGTCATGCGGACAGACGGATCCGTCTTGTATCTTTTTTCACATTTTTACCGGTCTGTGGATCCGGCATTCCGGTATTTTGAATGCCGGATCCGGCACTAATACATTCCTATGTAAAAAAATGCCAGATCCGGCATTCAGGCAAGTCTTCAGTTTTTTTCGCCGGAGATAAAACCGTAGCATGCTACGGTTTTATATTTTGCCTGATCAGTCAAATTGACTGAACTGAAGACACCCTGATGCATCCTGAATGGATTACTGGGGATATACCTGATCAGTTCTTTTCCGGTATATAGCCCCTGTGACGGGACTCTATGCCGGAAAAGAAAAACGCTAGTGTGAAAGTACCCTTAGTCGATATAACTCACCTTTATGTCTCTGCTTTTAAGGCAGATAGTGATACATCATAAGAGAGTTATTACCTTACATTCCCCATATGTCCACTTTCATGTTTGCATCATTTTGTAAATGTAATATTATTTTTTAGGATCTTATAAGGCTTAGAATTTTCTAAGCAAATTGTTTATTTTTTTAAGAACATTTCCGAAACCCACTTTTTTAAGGGGCCACTTCAGTTATGAAGTCACTTTGTTGGGCTTACATAGTGGAAACCACCCATAAATGACCCCAGGGGTGGACATACCGCCTGTGCAGCCGGTTCAGCTGCACAGGGGCCCAGCGTGGGAGGGGGCCCTCCAATTAAGCGCTCTATGTATCTACAGGACGCACAGACAGCTGATTGTAATGGTGAAGCAGAGAGCCGCACGCTTCACCATTCATCATCACACCATCCAGCATGTAGAAGGGACCCACCTTACTATGTGACTTCAGTCCCAGGACGTACTACAGCAGGGCCCCCCCCCCCCAATCCTCCATACAGCTCAGTCCTGCTGTGTAGTGGGCAGCGTCAGCCAGGCCTGTGCTGAGACACTTCACTGTGTGTAGCTCCGCCTCCCGTATGGTAATGTCAGTAGCTCCGCCCCTGATGGTAGCCCCACCCACATGCGGTCCTCTTCTAGCGCTTCTGAGGCGTGTGAGGCCTGCAGCAACTTAGGAGGAAGTGAGTGAGGAGCGGAGGCTGCCCCAGTGACCACTGTCTCTGCCGGACACTGAACCTGACTTGGTATGTTGTTGTTTTTTTTTATCCCACCTGTCCCCTTCTGACCCTCCTGTGACTGTCCCTTACCCACATACTGTGAGGCTACATTAACAATGTATTTTGCGGTCCGCTAATCGGCAAGATATGTATGCCGTCCATGTGCGATATGTATATTTTTGAAAACCCATTAACTTAAATGGGTCTGCAGTCCGCATTTTGTAAGGAAATATAGGACATGTAATATTTTCCATCTTGTGCAGAACGGACATACAGATGCAGAAAGCACATGGAAGTCATTTGCTTTCCGCATCCGTATGTCTGTTCCGCAAAGGATAGAAAATGTGACATGTCCTATACTGGTCCGCAACATGCAGGCTAGTTAATAGGTCTGCAAAAAAATGCAGATGTCACATGGGCGTCATCCGTAATTTGCAGATCATAAAATACATATGGTCCGTGTCATGTAAATGGGTTAAAAGTGTTGCCCAGACATGCAGGGGGTCATTTATTAAGACCGGTGTTTTAGACACTGATCTTAATAACCCCTAAACTGGAAGTGGTTCTGCTGATGTTATGAAGAGGCGCCGGCCTCTCCATAACCTCAGCGCATCCAGCACCATTGTAAATGCATATCATCCAGACTGACTCCTGACCCGTTCCTTTCAATAGGTCTGTGTGAGGAGGCATATGTCTGGCAATAACTACTGTGAGGGGCACATATCTGGCCATAGCTAATGTGAAGGGGGACAATATCTGGGCATAGCTACTGTAAAGGAGGCACATATCTGGACATAACTACTGTGAGGGGGGCACATATCTGGACATAACTAATGTGAGGGGGGCACATATCTGGACATAACTACTGTAAGGGGGGGCACATATCTGGACATAACTACTGTGAGGGGGGCACATATCTGGACATAACTACTGTGAGGGGCACATTTCTGGACATAACTACTGTGAAGGGTGGGGGGCAATATCTGGGCATAGCTACTGTAAAGGGGGCACATATTTTGCCATAACTACTGTGAGGGGCACATATCTGGCCATAACTACTGTGAGGGGAACATATCTGGCCATAACTACTGTTAGGGGGCACATATCTGGCATAACTACTGTGAAGTTGGCACATATCTGGGCATAAATACTGTGAGGGGGCACATAATCTGTCACAATTACTTTGAGGGGGCACATAATCTGGCATAACTACTGTGAGGGGGCACATATCTGGCATAACTACTGTGAAGGACACATAATCTGGCATAACTACTGTGGTGGGCACGTATCTGGGCATAACTACTGTGAGGGGCACATATCTAGGCATAATTACTGTGAGGGGGATTATTTTTTTTGCAAATTTTTTATTTTTTTACGGTATTTACCAGGCGGGTTAGCTGTCATGTGATATTTTTATAGAGCAGGTTGTTACGGATGTGGTGATACCTAATATGTTTGTTTTTAAAATATATTTTGGTTTAAAAGCATTTTTGAAACAAAAAAATTATGTTTATATGTCTCCATTTTCTGAAAGCCATATCTTTTTTATTTTTTGGCTGATTGTCTAATTTAGGGTCTCATTTTTTGCGGAATGAGATGACATTTTGATTGGTATTATTTTTGGGTACATATGACTTTTTGATCACTTGGTATTACACTTTTTGTGATGAAAGGTGACAAAAAATTGCTTTTTTAGCACAGTTTTGACCGGATGAGGTGGATCTTGTGATATTATTATAGAGCAGGTTGTTACAAATGCAATACCTAATATGTGTGTTTTTTATTTATTTTTCTATTTTTAGAATTTTATATGTCTCTTTTTATGGGGAAGGTATTTTTTTAATTTAAACTATATTTTTTTATTATTAAAAACACTTTTATTTCACTTTTATTATTTTGTATTTTTGTCCCACTATGGGACTTTAACATTTCAGGGTCCGATCACTGTTTCAATACATCACAATGTATCTGTATTGTGCTGTATTGAACTGTCAGTGTCACTGTAAGACAGAAGACACAGCCTTGTAGCCGAATCTCTTGGGCTTCTGTAGATTGCAGTCCCGATGCTGCTATTGCAACCATTGGGTCATAGCAGCGCGGGGACCCGATGGGGATGTACAAACTTCCGCAAACTTCCGCAAACCCCCTGTATGCCATGGTCAGCGTGACCACGGCATACAGGGGGTTAATCCGCTGGCATCAGTGTTTTAACCGATGCTGATGGATTCAGCAGGGGTAACAGCTGGGCCCCGCTGCTGATCGTGGCAGCCAGTTAACACTAAGATGAGAATGCTCCTCCTAAGACGTTAAGTACCGGCCAGTTAGAAGCATTCTCATCCTAGGTTGCACATCCTAAGTGCACATAGAAATCAAGGAGCATTAACCCTTGCAGTGCTGCAGAAAATATCAGAATATTGAAAAAAGGAATGTTGCAGAAAGAGAGGTAGCTGGGACCAAAGGCTCTATTGTACCTGAAACCAGGAAGGGTGTTGACAAGCAAACTTATCTAACAATTTGAGGGATGTATATATATATATATTATAAACGTCAGACAAGAGGAGAAATCATACTAATATTTACTGCATGGTTTTAATTTTTATGCTGACTCTGCACACAGTTACATTAGAGTTGGAGAGAAGACGTTTGGGTTACTTTATATTAATTTGACTTTTATAGTTTGTATAATATAGTATTGATTCTAAACGCTTCTGGAAGGATTAATGTTTTATAAATGTAGCTTAAACTGCATAAAAGTAAAATGAACATTGAGCAGGTAATGGAGCCAATAAGTGGACCAATACTCTTGGCCCCAAAAGATTAGTTTTCAATAAATAAACCATTTGGCACAAGTCAAGTCATATGTTTTTGACATTATTCATTACAAGGGAAAATGCAAACTGTGGTATAAAAAAAATTAAGAGAATATTTTGCCAGATTCCTAACACAGCAAAGTTTATAGACTGAGTTTCCATATTTTATACAGTTAGAATACTTCATATTTAAAGGATTTTTTAATGAAGTATCAGTTGTCAGTGAAGAGATACAGTATCAGCTCATCAACCAATAGCAACCAATTTTACAGCTTTGCAAAGTCCCAGAAGTAATCTGTGAATGTTAGCATTAATTACATTTCTTGCAGTTCATTTCGGGCAAATCACAGAGAGACATGCAAGCCAGTTTTCTTTTCAAAATGAGTATCTCAAGATAAAATTACTTTTGTTAGCTAAGTAGCCTTGGGAGGGATGGGGGTTGTTCTTTGGGGGGGGAGGGGGTTCTTTATCATTAGGGAGACCACCTAGTAGGCATGAGGAATATTGTAGCTAAGCCAACGCTGTTATGTGTTTCTGGGAAAATTATATGCAAACTTGCGTAAACTTAGTGTTCTTTTCTTTTGGGAAAGAAAGCTAATTTACACTATCACCTAGGCACCTAGTCCTACATCTAAGGAGGCCACTGCATCTTAATGCAGTATTACCTGCCCTAGCACTGGAAAAACGCGTTGGGGCTCAATTTTTTGAAGTTTGGCACCAATATAGGGTTGTTTTTAGGGTTTTTGAGGGATTATCCCCCGAGAAGTGGGGTTGCCCCTGTCAGGGCAGGTGCTCCGCTTTTAGGCAGGGGTAGTGAAGGGAAAAAATCAGGGACAGTTGACCTGGCTTTACAAGCAAACCCAACTTATCTTCAGGAATCTAGATTAAATCTAGAGGAACTTTTGATGGACAAGAAATATCTCTGGAGAAGAAATCCACATTGCCTCCTGATCCTGAAGTGTGGTGAAAAATAAAGGAAGGTATATTTGTATGTAAACATGGGCTGGATACTATATTGATCTAAGCCCTACTGTGACTTACCTCACCATAATAGAACCTATATCAAGAGTTTTTGATGTTAAATAAATATTTAATACTTATCTGAATATATAGTGACGACTATGTGGGTTTTTAATGATATTATTAAAAGTTATTTTTTAATAGGGGTAATTTTCAGTCAGTGATAAAAAGAGTAATTTTCATAACTTTGTGTTTCTGAAAAATATATTCAAATTAGCTTTCATTAAGAAAAAAGAACACTAAGCCTATCTGATGCTGATGCCTAATGATGGTGATCTCCCTAAAGAGAAAGAGCATCCCAAGGCTACTCTCAGCTAATAAGGGCAATTTTTGTCTTAAGACACTCAGTACTCTTGTACTTTTGTAAGTTAATACTGGGACCTTCAGTACTCCCGTCCTGAACTGGCTTATATACCTCAATCAGAGAAGTGTGTGGGTCTCTCTATGGTATTTGAGAGGAAAAAAATAGGAGTTCTAGGAGATTCTATAGTATTAGAAATCATTTTTCAGGGCAATTAAATCATATTTAATTCAGTTTTTTTTTTTAAATTTGCTGAATCAGGGACAAAACAATTTAAGAATTTGGCTCATTTCTAGCTTACTTATACCATGTATGAGCATGCACTGTACAGCAATTTAAGCCATATGCACTGAGTTCATAGAATTTAAAATGATCCAGCTGCAGGCGATCCATATCAAGCTGTATTTCGCCCCCTTATGTCTCTATAAGCCCCCCTAATATCAATGTTTTCAATAGATTGTCCAATAAAACATACCATATGGAACACAGAAATACAGTATGGGCTTATGGAAACCATGTTATATGGCTTAGGCTCTGATCATGTCACAATATTTATATACTTTGGAGGTACAGAATATGTTGAAAGTATCCCCAATGCACGGAGTTAACACACACACTTGGTGAGTTATCACATTTAGTTAATGTCATATGACTGTGACTGTTAACGTTGCATCTGTAAGCCACTATATAGCCATACAGAGGCATATGGCAACCATTTTGCTATTTTTTTAAATTAAAAAGTTTTTATAGGTCAATATAATATTTATCAATAAATATTTTTTAGCATAATTTTGTCCATTTAATGAGAGTGCCAGCTAACTTCTTCATATTTTGTTAGTTTTATCTTAAGTTCTTTTGAGCAGCCAATTAGCTTGTGCACCCATGTGTTCAATATCCCAGAGACGCTTATATATATTTTTGGATTTATTAGTTAGTAACATAGTTTATACGGCTGAAAAATCAAAATAACTCTTTGGATCAACGACCCACCTCTAGTAGCTATAGCCTGTAATATTATTACACTCCAGAAATACGATTTCCCTGCCGTGCGCCCTGTCGATTTGTAAAGTGGTAGGACTATCTTCTCATCACGGGCATCTATGCCCCTTTTGATGAAACACATTATCTTATTGGCCTTTGCAGGAAGCTGCCTGACACTGGTTTCTACAGCTTAGTTTGCTGTTCACAAAAATTCCTAGGTCCTTTTCCATGTCAGTGTTATCTAGAGTTTTACCATTTAGTTTGTACAGGTGACTTGCATTATTCCTTCCCATGTACATAACCTTACATTTGTCAGTGTTAAACCTCATCTGCCACTTATCTGCCCAAGCCTCCAATCTATCCAGATCCATCTGTAGCAGTATACTGTCCTCTGTAGTATATGTATATATATATATATATATATATATATATATATAAAATACTGCCCTCTGTTGAATATATATAGTGTACTGTCCTCTTTAGTATATATACAGTATATTGTCCTCTGTAATATATATACACAGTATACTGTCCTCTTCCGTGGTAATGCAAAAATCTGTGATCTGCAAAAAAAAAATATTTTACTGACAGTGACCCAATCTGAGTGTGTACCATTAATAACCACCCTCTGTTTTCTCTCACTGAGCCAGTTACTTACCCACATACCGACATTTTCCCCCAGTCCAAGCATCCTCATTTTATATACTAACCTTTTATGTGGTACAGTGTCAAATGCTTTGGAGAAGTACAGATATGCTACATCCATTGATTCACCACGGTCAAGTCTAGAATTTATCTCCTCATAGAAACTTATTAATCCCTGACCGACCCCTCATGAAGCCATGCTGATATTACTTTATTTGCTTATTTTTATTGAGATACTCCAAGATAGCATCTCTTAAAAAATCTTCAAACAGTTTACCCACGACAGACCTTAAACTTATCGGCCTTTCCAGGCTCTGTTTTTGGACCATTTTTGAATATTGGCACCACATTTGCTATGTGCTAACCTATGGAACACTCGCTGTCAGTCCTTAAATATCAGAAATAAGGGTCTTGCTATAACATTACTTAATTATCTTAGGAGACGGGGGGTGTATGCCATCTGGTCCCAGCAATTTGTCTATTTTAATCTTTTTAAGATGCCGCTCTACTTCTTTCTGGGTCAGACAGGGCAACTTTTAATGGGGAATTTACTTTCTGCATTTCATCTGACAGTTTATTTTCCTCAGTGAATACAGTGGAGAAAAAAATATATTTTATAGTTGAGTAGAGTCAACAGTGGAAATCCCATGCAGGTTGCTGTATGCTATGAGCCTCCGCTGTACCTCTATGTGCCTCTAATGTTATATAGCGGTCAACAAATGTTGTTTCTCACAAGACTCCTATGGAAACTTTTAGAAAACAAAATGCGACTTTCTTTAGTTTAATTAAATGGAAGATGCAGGAAGCATTTGGCATAAAAGATACTGTTATTTATCCTTATCAACAATTTAGCTCCACGACAGAGCCTTCCTCAAGCATTATAGCGGTATAATTGAGTGGTATATAAATGGAATGTGATTGCATCAATAAATAAGAGCAATTAACAAATTAACTGCCCCTGAATATATGAATATAAGTATCAATTAAATAAATACATCCACAGTCACATACAATCGAGCATAGCTTGCTTTGTTTGCATCTATAGTCCATTATTATTACTTAGCTGGATCCTGGTAACAGATTGTACATACAAATGTGTCCTTCCTTAGCTTTGCTTTTGGATTAATACTGTACATCGTAAGATAATTGGCACAAGATGACCATTTTTTGTAAGAACAACATGATTTTTTGATACTGTTACAAAATGTTACAAATGCTATATGTGGCTACCCAGTACTTATGATGTGAATGGTTTTTACTAACATTTTGCAATTTTGTATTGCATTTGCTTCATGAGCCCTCAAAGGAAGTCTGTCAGCAGTTTTGACCACTAAACTGCTGAGAGTATTAGGTATGCCATTTGTGGAGCCTTTATTATCAGGAGTAGTGAGAATATGAAATTTTATTCTGCTAGATTCTGCCCCTGCAAGTGTAAGGGAAACATATCTTCACAGTGACCTGCTCGTTGCTTTCTCTATTGAGCTGCTTTACAGCCCCACCTAATTGAAAGTTGTAGCTTCCAACCAGGAGACCAGTACATATACCACTCAGAGCATAGGGAAGTTGAATCTCAATGCAGTGAAGCTCCGACACCAGGGTACTTGCAGGAGCAGAATCTAACAGAATAAATGCTCATATTCCAGCGAATAGTGGTAGAACTACCAACATAGCAGACAGTGTTTGCTACAGGGCCTGTGCTCAGGCCCCCATATACAATTTACTTGTGCATTTACTTGTGCCATGCCTTGCACTATCCAGAATCAGAGCCCAGCACTCTCTACTCTTGACATGTGATGAAGAGGAAGAGTCAGCAAAGAAAAGATGAAACTAAGTTTATCGACCAAGCAGAACCAAGTTTGTCATTTGGCCTTCATAATGGAAACTGTTCAGTTCAGCTCTAATCCATCTGTATGTTGTAAATTTGAACGCACTGCTTACACAGATGGCATAATGGGAGTGAATATGTAAGTTAGAATTTGTTCACTGAATGTGCATATTCTACCAAGTCAGGTATTGATTTCCAGCAGAACCATAGGAGCTTAATTGTTTTCATTTAGGCAATGACATCTTGACAACCCCAATGTAGAGTCCTGATTTGGAGCTCGAGTAATTTAAAACTTACCGTAACCTCTGTGCACTCTAAATAATGCAAAATACTGAGCGCAGGGTAAGTTATTTTCTTGATTTCACTCTTGGCTTGTTTGTTTCTAGCAAGAGCCTATTTTCGGTTTAGTTTTAGAAGTTTCTAGTGAAGTGCTAATGGGAACAGGGCAAATACTAATGTGACTCAGACATGTTCCTAAAAGCATGAAGGGATTACGCTGACAAACATACAAGTGACAAACATAAAGTCATTCATTCTGAATATGTAATTAAAAAACAAAAACATAGGTTTGCTGAGGAAGCCAAGGGGTGCAATGCAGAACTGTCTTTTCTATGGAGCTTGGGAAGTACAGTGGAATTTCTTTGAATGTGACATCCAATCATCTGGAGAGTCTGATAATCTGAAACGTGTTCCCTGTGTCATTTGCATGTTCATAAAAGTAGAGGATTCCGCAGTGAGAACCACCATGTTTGACATTGACACTAAACATTTGGTGCTGACAGAGTCAAATAATGTAGAGGTATGGGGGAAAATCCGTCTGGTTTGTGGGATAGATTTGCAAAAATTATGTTTCTACATAAGGCTCTGCTCACATTTACATCTAAACGTCCGTTGCAGAAACCATCTTATTTAATAGGAAAAATAGTGCATGTCATGTTTCCCGTAAAAAAGAAAGTCCCATGTGTCAGATGCCAATGGTATCCATTGTGCAACAGATATGGCACTGCATTGTGATTTATGCAAATGCAACTCTTCGTGCACACTAAAAAAAGTCACTGCTACCTATTATTGTTATGGCAGTGGGTGTAGAACCACAATGGGTGTAGTCAACCAGCAGATTTTATTATGGGGCTACTCCTAAGGGCGCCATTCTGTACAGGAATCTGGAATTCACTGCAGGGGAACCACCAGGCCACTACTTCCTAGAGTTGTCTCAGTGTGATTGACAGCTGGCCCACTGGGCTCAGAGATACCGATGCAGTGCATTAAGCGTCAGACAGAATTATAGTCAATGACAGACTGAGGTCATGCAGGGTACATGCTGTAAAATAAAAGGTCCAAGGTCAGGGCAGGCAGCAGAAGGTCCTTAGTGAGGTTAGACACAGGTCAGGTCAGGCAGCAGAGGGTCAGAATCAAGAAAACAGGCAGAGTTTGGTACATGGCAGACAAGATATAGCACACCTTTGAAGGAGCTAGCCTACAAAGAAACTTATTTCTCAGGCACATTCCCACAAGCAAAGGTGATTTACCCTAGGGTTGCCAGCCGTTGGTTGGTAAAGATTTGGATGCACCTGTGCTGGCCCTTTAAGAGCCAGTGGGAGTGAGCATGAGTGCCCTAACGGCTGAGAAGAGGCCTTTCCAACAAGCAGGCCGCAGCTTGAGTGGAGCAGCAAGCCTGTCAGCTGGACCTATTGGGAAGGAGGAGACAGCAGGAGGGTGGTCCAGGCCAATGGTTAATATGAGCGGCAGCTTACTACACTGCGTGCAGAATTATTAGGCAAATGAGTATTTTGACCACATCATCCTCTTTATGCATGTTGTCTTACTACAAGCTGTATAGGCTCGAAAGCCTACTACCAATTAAGCATATTAGGTGATGTGCATCTCTGTAATGAGAAGGGGTGTGGTCTAATGACATCAACACCCTATATCAGGTGTGCATAATTATTAGGCAACTTCCTTTCCTTTGGCAAAATGGGTCAAAAGAACGACTTGACAGGCTCAGAAAAGTCAAAAATAGCGAGATATCTTGCAGAGGGATGCAGCACTCTTAAAATTGCAAAGCTTCTGAAGCGTGATCATCGAACAATCAAGCGTTTCATTCAAAATAGTCAACAGGGTCGCAAGAAGCGTGTGGAAAAACCAAGGCGCAAAATAACTGCCCATGAACTGAGAAAAGTCAAGCGTGCAGCTGCCAAGATGCCACTTGCCACCAGTTTGGCCATATTTCAGAGCTGCAACATCACCGGAGTGCCCAAAAGCACAAGGTGTGCAATACTCAGAGACATGGCCAAGGTAAGAAAGGCTGAAAGACGACCACCACTGAACAAGACACACAAGCTGAAACGTCAAGACTGGGCCAAGAAATATCTCAAGACTGATTTTTCTAAGGTTTTATGGACTGATGAAATGAGAGTGAGTCTTGATGGGCCAGATGGATGGGCCCATGGCTGGATTGGTAAAGGGCAGAGAGCTCCAGTCCGACTCAGACGCCAGCAAGGTGGAGGTGGAGTACTGGTTTGGGCTGGTATCATCAAAGATGAGCTTGTGGGGCCTTTTCGGGTTGAGGATGGAGTCAAGCTCAACTCCCAGTCCTACTGCCAGTTTCTGGAAGACACCTTCTTCAAGCAGTGGTACAGGAAGAAGTCTGCATCCTTCAAGAAAAACATGATTTTCATGCAGGACAATGCTCCATCACACGCGTCCAAGTACTCCACAGCGTGGCTGGCAAGAAA
The DNA here is from genome assembly GCF_905171765.1 of Bufo bufo. Taxonomy (NCBI): domain Eukaryota; kingdom Metazoa; phylum Chordata; class Amphibia; order Anura; family Bufonidae; genus Bufo; species Bufo bufo. The sequence goes on from NC_053398.1 coordinate 122,422,884, forward strand.
GGGTATAAAAGAAGAAAATCTAATGACATGGCCTCCTTGTTCACCTGATCTGAACCCCATTGAGAACCTGTGGTCCATCATCAAATGTGAGATTTACAAGGAGGGAAAACAGTACACCTCTCTGAACAGTGTCTGGGAGGCTGTGGTTGCTGCTGCACGCAATGTTGATGGTGAACAGATCAAAACACTGACAGAATCCATGGATGGCAGGCTTTTGAGTGTCCTTGCAAAGAAAGGTGGCTATATTGGTCACTGATTTGTTTTTGTTTTGTTTTTGAATGTCAGAAATGTATATTTGTGAATGTTGAGATGTTATATTGGTTTCACTGGTAAAAATAAATAATTGAAATGGGTATATATTTGTTTTTTGTTAAGTTGCCTAATAATTATGCACAGTAATAGTCACCTGCACACACAGATATCCCCCTAAAATAGCTAAAACTAAAAACAAACTAAAAACTACTTCCAAAAATATTCAGCTTTGATATTAATGAGTTTTTTGGGTTCATTGAGAACATGGTTGTTGTTCAATAATAAAATTAACCCTCAAAAATACAACTTGCCTAATAATTCTGCACTCCCTGTAGATGTATGAACAGTGGTCCCTCAAGTTTCAATATTAATTGGTTCCGGGACAACCATTGTAAGTTGAGTCCATACCTATAGAAAACTGATTTGGTTTCAAATCCTCATTATTGCATCCCAAAATAACAGGAAATGAAGATTAAAAATTAGCAGATAATTTATACAGATAATGCATAGTCCTTACATACAACAGTTAGTATTAGATGTTTGAAGCTGTAAATCACTTTCTCTGATGAGCACAGGAGCTTCTTCTTCTGGGTCTTGTACAGTACAAACAATGTCCAGAAACATAACATGGAGTCACCGTCACCTGATCTCCCAAGGGAAAACTCACCCTGGCACAGAGAAAGGGCAGAACAGGACATATACTGTAATACCGCACCGTACTGTAGAAGTGTGATAACAGCCAGCCAATACAGTAAAATGCCCATACTGACTGTTTCTTCCATTCAGTTACACAAGCTGCAGATCATGTATGAGGCCCAGGAAAGACCGTTGTATGGTGAAAATAATGAGTCCTGAGGCTGTTGTAACTTGAAGAACCATAGTATTAGATCCTCAGTAAAGACAAATGTCCGAGCAGAAGATCCACTTAAGATTATTAGATAGGAAATTGATGGGTATAAGATTAGTACTTGTAATGAAATCCAAGGTAAATAGACAGATAGATAGATATATAGATGGATAGATATATAGATAGATTTCATATTCTCCTAGACTTACATTATCAATAGCTGATTATATAGCAGTGGCTAATTGATCTATTAAGCAAATGCATATAGTGCCTCTCGATGCCAGCGCATCTGAAGACTAGGTGAGAAACTCCACATTCTCAGAGGAAGCCCCATTTAGCACAGGCCTGCTAATTGAAAACTATTTGGACATCCTATTGAACACCTGGGAGGGGGTTACTTAAAATGCACAGCCACCCTAGACATGTTGGCTGCTAGACCAGTGGGTGGTCTAAGCCATTAAGTAGATGAATAAAATAATATCAGAATCCATAACTCCGACCTCATGGCACCCACAGCCTCTGAACTCTAATCATTGTGTTCAGCCTGACATGGGCTTCGGGCAGAGTCTATGCGCGCCATACTGGACAGGAGGCATTTCTCTGTATTCAGGATCTGGCCTTCTGGAAATCACAACTCAATCATATTTGGTGTCTGTATGACCGGGACGAAGCGACTCAGATTATGGGATCATACCTGTACCCGCAGTTTCTGTCATACAGCGAGGAATCGCCGTGATTCATATTGCCACCTCAGTCAGTCTTCTGGGAAGGTGGGGCAGAAACCTGAAGAATATCAGACGTCCCAGAAGGCCGGACCGAAAGGAGGCAGGTTCCCTCACAGCCCACCCCTCGCCTGAGGGGGGATAAAAATGGATGTTTGGGAACAGGTAATTGTCAGCCATTTTGGGGATCCACATCGTTTGGAGTGCCTGCCCATATCTTCAGCTGTCCCCACAGCCGGAATTTAACTGCTGCATCTCAGTAAGCCAATATTCCGTATTTTATCCCGTTTATTTTATCTGTTCACTGCATTGTTATTGTATGTATATTTAGTTTTTATTAGAGGTGGGACGAATCCAATTTTTTTCGAATCTGAATCCGAAAAGGTTCTCGAATATATTGAATCTTTCGAATCTCGAATCCTACGAATCCTGTACATAATTGTGTGAACGGTGTAAAAAACAAAGTCAGACCGCGTCAGTTTGTCTGAACCTCCACCTCCCAGTCACGGTCGCACCCTATATGACCGCGATGACCCCTGCTCCTATCACTACAGAACATACAGGGTAATACAGTGCCACATACCTCTTACATCCAGTGACGTCTCCTTTGATGTAGATGTTCTCTGTCCTCCTCTTCTCCTTTCAGACATTCAGACCATACACCATTTTTCGTCTCTGCAGTTTGACAAAAAAAAAAATCCATCATCCTCACATCTTCTGGACAAATCATCCTAACACCCCCAATACTGTTCCGCTGTGCTCCCCAATACTATACTGCAGAAACAGATAATACCCCTGATAATACTGGTACCACACAGAGCCCCCCATATAAAATACCCCTTCTTTGTGGCCTCAGTAGATGCCCCCATAGTGCCCCCCAATAATGTGCCAATAAGAAGTGGCCCCACGTGCCACCTAATAATGTGCCAGTAAGTGTCCCCATAGATGCCCCCCTAATCATGTGCCAGTATCAAGTGCGGAGTGCCTCTCTCCTCCCCCATGTGCCGGTATCATAGTGCCATCTCCCCCCCAATGTGCCAGTATCATAGTGCCATCTCCCCCATAATGTGCCAGTATTATAGTGCCACCATCCCCCATAATGTGCCAGTATCATAGTGCCATCTCCCCCCATAATGTGCCAGTATCATAGTGCCATCTCCCCCATAATGTGCCAGTATTATAGTGCCACCACCCCCCATAATGTGCCAGTATCATAGTGCCATCTCCCCTCATAATGTGCCAGTATCATAGTGCCATCTCCCCCCATAATGTGCCAGTATTATAGTGCCACCTCCCCCCATAATGTGCCAGAATTATAGTGCCATCTCCCCCCATAATGTGCCAGTATCATAGTGCCATCTCCCCCCATAATGTGCCAGTATCATAGTGCCATCCCCCTCATAATGTGCCAGTATCATAGTGCCTCCCCCCCAATGTGCCAGTATCATAGTGCCTCTCACCTCTCCTCCTGGCATCCACAGATCCCCCATCCTATAACAGTGCCATCCACAAATCCCCCATCCTATAACAGTGCCATCCACAGACCCCCCCCACCCCATAACAGTGCCATCCACAGACCCCCCCCACCCCATAACAGTGCCATCCACAGACCCCCCCCACCCCATAACAGTGCCATCCACAGACCCCCCCACCCCATAACAGTGCCATCCACAGACCCCCCCACCCCATAACAGTGCCATCCACAGACCCCCCCCACCCCATAACAGTGCCATCCACAGACCCCCCCACCCCACCCCATAACAGTGCCATCCACAGACCCCCCCCACCCCATAACAGTGCCATCCACAGACCCCCCCCACCCCATAACAGTGCCATCCACAGACCCCCCCACCCCATAACAGTGCCATCCACAGACCTCCCCCCACCCCATAACAGTGCCATCCACAGACCCCCCCACCCCATAACAGTGCCATCCACAGACCCCCCACCCCATAACAGTGCCATCCACAGACCCCCCCACCCTATAACAGTACCATCCACAGACCCCCCCACCCCATAACAGTACCATCCACAGACCCCCACCCCCTTAACAGTGTAATCCACAGACCCCCCCCATTGCCGCTCCAGTACAGTTATAAAATGTGTAATTTAATTAATAATAATTGATTCATGCTGCCCCCTCTGTCTGTAGTACATTCAATACATCCTACTTACAGGGCTACTGATATCGTAATGCAGGCCGGCCGGGCAGACAAGCGGCAGAGTGACTGACGTCACGTTCCTGCGCCGCCTTCTTTATGAATGAAGCAGGCGGCGCAGGAACGTGACGTCAGTCACTCTGCCGCTTGTCTGCCCGGCCGGCCTGCATTACGATATCAGTAGCCCTGTAAGTAGGATGTATTGAATGTACTACAGACAGAGGGGGCAGCATGAATCAATATTAATAGAATTACACATTTTATAACTGTACTGGAGCGGAGGGGCCGGAGCACAGTGAACGCACCGGCCCCCAGCTCCTCCTCCCAGTCCCTCCCACCGGGATTCGTCGGATTCGTTTCAGGTAAATTACATCGGGATTCGAGTCCACGAATCCCCCGAATCCAGCAAGATTCGAGGGATTCGTGGATTCGACGAATCCCCCGTCCCATCTCTAGTTTTTATCTTACACTTTCTTTTTGTATTGCACTGCACTATTGTGTATTAAATTTAAACATTAATAAGTCCCTTCCTTGTGGTCTTATAAAACTTGCTCTTTCGGAGGGAATAACGTTACCAGTAGGGTTTCAGAGGATTTTAGGCCCCATATAGATAACCTGTGTTACTGTGTTAAATTTGGGTTGAGAGAATATCTGAGTATAGGCCCCTATTGCCTTATAGTACTGTATAGGTGGTGGCAGCTATTGTGATAGAAAATATTGGGGTGTTAGAATCTAGGGGAGTAAGTTAGCAGAATTCCGTCATCTAGAATAGGTGGGTGGGAATTTATGTGGTAACTTGATGAGCTCACTAGTATAATTCTCCCCAGTGACGTGACCTATTGAGTAGGGATCGTGACAGTACTCATGACCACCCCCTCCCCAATGAAGGGTTGCACTAAAGCGTTAATTTTCTGCAATAAAACGATCTTGTCTACTATCTGGATCCACATAAATTGTTCAGGGTGGGTTTCCAGCACTTGGATTCTGTTCCTGGAGATCAGCAGCTTGAGCCAGTGATAAGCAATAGAAGGAAGGTATTATACCGGTTTACAAATAGAAGTGAAATTTACCCATGAAAGGCTTGCCAAACCTGCAAATTATTTTGGCAGCTTCAGTTCCAACAGGGATTTTACAGAAAATCATATCTTCGTATTGTACAATATGAGCACTCATTGCATTTCTCATTTCTAAACTAGTATCGTATCCTATGTAGGGAAATGCTACAGATAATACTGTGCATCAGGGGCGTCGTTAGATCAAAACATTTGGGGCTTGAGCCCCGGATGTTTTGTCCAGTGCCCCGAATGTTATGCTGGCCTGGTAGCATTTTTTATTTATTTGGCTATTCCAGGGCCCTTTAATATTGATTGGACCTGGGCAACCCACCACAGATCATCCCCCCCACCCCCCTTGTACTTGTTCTGCCGATCTGCTACTTAAGGGCTGCGTGGGCATGAGTTTAGTCACGGGTCTCGCGGGATCATGCGCACCGAAGTGACTGAACTCATGCCCGCGCAGCCCGCAAGTAGCGTATCGGCAAGGGGTGTTCTGTGGGGTTGCCCAAGGTCCACTCAAATCAATATTATATATATTATATATATATATATATATATATATATATATAATGACTGCAGTCTGCAGTACTGTACTTCATTTGCGTAAACCAGAACACCCCTTTAAGCATGCCTTTAATGTGCAATTTCAACACAGTGGGCTTGTGACCCGGATGCTTTCAGACCCTAGCAACGCCCCTGCTATGCATCCCATAATGTATCTCACATATTGTACTTAAAGAGCCTTGTCTCTTAAAATATATAAATTACCCCCATATAAACCCGTGGGTATCCTCTTAACCTGTTGCGGACGCATGACGTACCGGTACGGCATGATGTCCTGGTACTTAAGGACACATGATGTACCGGTACATCATGTGTAGTTCCGATCACCGCCTCGCGGCGGGCGGTGGTCAGAACTGGGTGCCTGCTCAAATCATTGAGCAGGCACCCTGGGACAATGCGCCGGGGGGTCCTGTGACCCCCCCGTCACAGCGATCGCAGCAAACTGCACGTCAATTTAGACCTGCAGTTTGCTGCGTTTCCGGGTTATTCGGGTCTCTGGGGACCCGATAACCCGGAACAGGATGGTGATCGGTGGTGTGATAATACACCATCAATCACCATCCTGCGATCCTGAGAGGTGATGAGCCCCCAAGGCGCCAGGTGGAGCAAGGGGACCGCCATGCTAGGGACCCTGTGGCCCAGACTAGTATGAGCAGCTCTGGGGCTCGTACTAGTTTTCCGGCCCACCAGTTAAGTCCGCCGGAGCCCCCTACCGGTAAACTTGCATTGTGTACCCCAGAGGATTTTGAGCCTGCAATTTCTGATTTTGTAGGCCAACCAGGAATCCAGATTTCCACAGTGGGCTTCACTGAATACAACTACTTTAGTCTTTTTTTCAGTGACCACTTTGTAAATCTGATGGTGGAGCAATGGTGCCTTTCATTTGTCTATTTCATGTGAGATGTTTGTGCATAGTCTGAAGAAAGCACACTGGTGCTGAAACGCGTCACTATGAATTAATATGTGACCAATAAATCCAATTCCTGATTGAAATCCTGCGAAGTGCCAGTCTTTTTGCTACATTACTCCATTTTACCAGTGTCATGAAGTGCAATATGTGACGAAAAAATGGCCTGGATAAGGCCTCATGCACACGACCGTTGTTGTGTTCCGTGTCCGTTGTTCCGTTTTCCCGTGATTTTCTGTGGACCCATTGAAAGTCTGCATGCTGCACAGCGCGGTCGGAGGTGTATCAGTGAGGAGAGAGGAGGGGCTGGGGGCCGGCATCTAGTTTTGTAATGGCAGCGGGGCCCGGTGCAGTCATTGTATTCTATTGCACCGGCCCGCGCTCACTGTACTAATCGTATCTAACTGCAGGCAATGTTTAACTATAGAATATCTTCAAACCAGCAGCCTGTAATTACGTCTGTAGCAGGCAGGAGGCTGGGCGTTCGGGCAGACGCTCACTGGCAGCGACACTCACTACGTCACGCGCCTGCTCCGCCCACTTTATGAATGAAGCAGGCGGCGCGGGCACGTGACGTAGTGAGTTACGAAGCCAGTGCCCGCCCATTCTCCTGCCTGCTACCTGCTACGGACATAAGTACAGGCTGCTGGATTGAAGATATTCTACAGTTAAACATTGCCTGCAGTTAGATACGATTAGTACAGTGAGCGGGGCCCGGTGCAATAGAATACAATGACTGCACTGGGCCCTGCTGCCATTACAAAATGAGTGTAGATGCCAGCCCCCACCCCCTGTATTGGGGGTCATTCACAATACACAGGGACACAGATCCCCCATAATAGTGTCATTCACAGGCTACCATTAGTTCAAAGCCCACCAAAAGCACACCTTTTGGTTAAATTATTATTATTTTTCTTATTTTCCTCCTCAAAAACCTATGTGCGTCTTATAGGGCGAAAAATACGGCATATATAATACAGATAGTTAGTGGGAGATAGTCAGTGTAGGTTATATCCTGCTATAGTGGAGCTGATCCAGTGCAGGGTGTTAGGTGGTGTGATAGGTTCTGCTGTCCATACATACATGCTACAGACATAGGGCTGGGATGTCACAAGTTCATAACAATACTTTACCAATCAGTAATATGTAGTCAGACCTGCTAAACTGTGAAGTTGCACGTATTGAGCCAAAATATGTGCATCATTAATGTGGATATAAAGCTATTGTAATGCTCTGCCGTGCCAACCATTTTCTCCTGTCTCAGGAAACTTCTAGCAGCTCGGAAAAAATGCAGCAACAGTGACCCACGCCAGTATTGCGCGCGCAATACGCGCATATTGCATTGCCGATTTTTGCAATCAAGAAAATAATCGCAAATTCTAGAATTCACGAATATATGACAACACATAGAAATTGGTGATAAGTACAAGATAGAAATTGAGGCGGGTGGGGATGATATTGACAAATATGAAATAATCCCCGTAGCTGTAATGGAGCAGATAATCACACTGACGTATATATCTCCTTATTGCAGCTTTTCATTAGGCTCTGTGTATTCCAGCCGTGCAGAGAACAGATGCGATCGCACACACGCAATACCAGGCCGGAGACAGATGCCAAACAGTGGAATATACGTACAGAACTAACACAGCAGTAGCATCTGGATAGCTGAATGATCTTCATTAAACAGTGAAGCTTGTGGCTACACTTTGTACTCAAGAGATGTCGCATGATATGGGGATGTTATTTCTGTCTGAGCTCCTGCCTTTATTTTTCAAAGCTAATCCTTCCAAATTAAATTCGGCAATGTAAAATCTCAAGGAAACTTTCGGCAAAAAGAGCGGAGCGAGGAGGTAGTTCACAGTACGGAAATCAAATCTGTGTTTCCTATGCAATTTCAAGGGGTTGTCCAGGATTTTGATTTTGATGGCTTATCTTCAGGATAGGTCATCAATATCAGAATGTTGGGGGGTCATAAACTACCGCCAAGCAGCTGTTTAAAGAGGCAGCGGCACTTTGGTGAACACTGCGGACTCCTCACAGCTATTCAAACACAGTGCTGTACATGGTATAGTCCTGTGATGGCAAACTACAACTCCCAAAATGCACACCTGCTTGGCTGTTCTCGGAACTCCATGGAAATGAATGGAGCATGCTGGGAGTCGTAGTTTCACCACAGCTGGAGTTCCGAAGGTTAGCCATCACTGGTATCACTTCATTTGAATGGGACTGAGCTGCACGTAGGTCATGTGACCAATTAATATGACATCACAGACCTAGAAAGAGGCAGCAGCACTCACCGGAGGTGCTGGGAGTCAGTATACAAACTACAGGCGTGGTATTAAAAAGCGGGAAGTGCTCAACCACATATGCAGTGGTGCATCTATACCTGGGGGGGGGGGGGAGATCCTGCACTTGTGGTCTACTGCTAATAACAGCAAAAATGCATACAATGGAGGATGCCTGCAGTGGACCACAAGTACCACAATGGACATCCTACACAGGATCCATATAGAAAGGACCGGCACTCACTGATATCAATGCAATATTCTTTTTATTGTTTCACATGGAGGAACAGTAATCGATCAGGTGACGCGTTTCGACTCTACCAATAAGTATGAATATAAAATTGATACATTTAAATAGACCGCCAGCTACCACGTCAGCGGAAATGACGTTCCGTAACCACGTAAACATACGAAGGTTCATACAAATCGTAAATTCATACAAAAAATAGACCGGGAACATAAAGATGACAAAATAAAGAATATAAAGTTAGTTATTATCAGAATTACGATTCTTGTGCCTCTACAGTAGTTACGACGTCAGCGGAAGTGACGCTACGTAACCAGGGAAACAATTAAACAGATATATTGATTTATCCTAGGACCTGGCGAGAACATATATACAGAGCAGAGGATCTGAATGCCATGAATGACCAAAATAAGTAATATTGCAAACAATGGGTGCAAAATATCTCAATCTGTGGTATACCAAATAACACCATAATAGACATTGTTAGTATTGTTAATATTGTAATAGATGAAAAGTGTCTTCCCAGCTGCAATAAGCTATAATCCTTCGGGGGACCTGACTTTAAGTGTAGAATTTCCCTGCGGCGCCACCACAGGAGAACTGAAGCATTACACAGTGACGATTAAATTAATTGAGTTTCCACTTACTTCAGAACTAGACAGGTCCTCCAGAGTAAAAAACATTATTTGTAGCCACTCTACACTCTAGCCAAGCAGGGTGTATATGAAAATAGGTTTTCTCAACTAGACAGAGCTTTTAAGTAAGGCTATATAACTACACCCCTATCCGAGCTAGATATTACCTGTAAAATGGACTGGTCTATGAAAGACTTGAATGACCCTTTTACTAGGCCTCAGGTGGTGCTGTTTGTTTCATCTCCTGTTTGATATAGGGGACTGAAGGCCTCTGATCTCCAACAAATAAAGACTAATGAATTATTGAAAAATAAGAACCATCTGGTGTCTCTTGGATTTCATACATGTAAAGAAAAAAAAGAGAAGCATTTCTATAATTCTTCATGTAAAATGTAAGCAGACTTGTATAATAGCACACTTTCCTTTAGAAGAAAAATGAGGGTCTGATTTATTTTCTACCAATAATTTACAGTTTTTATAAAAAATACAACATACAGAAAATGTTAACAATTTTGCCAAAGCTTTGGGTCGCTTTTCTTGCTATAATTTTGAGTTACAATTAGCCATAAATAAAAATCTGTAAAGTCCAATTGATCAGAATTGATCACCCAATTTAAAATTCTGTTTTGTTCCCATTCATTGTCAATAGGGACAAAACGTAACTGAACAGAACGGAATGCTCCAAAAAACATTCCGTTCCGTTTGGTTGTGTCCTCAAACTGAAGAGAAAACTGCAGCATGCTGCGCTTTTCTTTCAGTCATGGGATGCGGAGTAAAACAGATCCGTTTAACTATGATACTATCTGACACAATAGAAAACGGATCAATCTTGGCTATGTTAAAGATAATACAACCAGATCCGTTCATAACGGATGCAGACGGTTGTATTATCAGTAACGAAAGCTTTTTTGCTGAGCCCTGCCGGTTCCAGCAAAAACGCAAGTGTGAAATTAGCCTCGAGAGTGCTTCGATTGCCCTGAAAAGCTGTATATGACATTCTTGTTTCTCTCTCTCTAAAAAAAAAAAAAAATTCTAAATCGAATTAGCTAAAATTCAGATTCTAGAGAATCAATTTATTGATCTCTATATAGAACCAATGGTAGGAAGGTAGGTCCTTAGAGTAATGTTGAGTGAACAAATTGACTTTGATCAGAATTTCCGGAAAATTTTGACTCATACTTTTTGGTAACTTGTCAATTTTACCTCAAATGGTGGTAAAAACAAAACAAAAAAAATATACACACTCACCTCATCCATGTGCCCCATCAATGCGCCCCCTAAATACAAAGAAATGCAAAGTAATTTGTCACAAAGCGAATTTCTTTATGAAACTTGGTGATGCAGCCTAATCATATTTTCCAAAACTTTGTTCATATCTTAGAGTAAAGATCTACTGTCCCCCCACCATTCCACATGATGACGCAGGGTTTACCCTAAAGCTTGCCACACACATTAGATTAATGGCAGTTGACACCTTCTGGTACCATTTGGCTGAACTGGTCAACCTTATAATGTGTATAGGGGCCACCTGATTCTGGCAGTGGCAGTTCTCTTTGAGAACACAAGGGTTGGGCATGTTGAAATCCAACTATCTGATATTCTCTACCCTGAATTCTGCCATTTCACCATCTCTGAGCCTTTTGTTCTCAGATAGATAAGTAAGTAGATGAGTAAGAGATAAGTGCTGGCCAAATGAGCATTTGACTGTCAGCTATGTATGACTAGCTTAAGACAAAAAGGGCTTGGTTTTTGCCCCCTCCGCCCCTCTCCACACACTTTCCATGATCTTTGGGCCCATTCCTCACCCTCTAGGCTACTCTAGGAAGAGTTTTCTGAACAGCTTTCTGTCATGTGATAGTAATAAGTTGGGACCAATCAGGGCTGCCCCCTCCCCCCCCCCCCCCCCCAAGGGTCCAAATTCAGCTTCTTTTGTAGATAGATCCTTGGTTACACCTTGTTTTATAGGCTAGATCTGCTAATTGACATTGGATCTAGGCCAAAACTCCTATAATTCCACACTTGCTACTGGTAAGTATTCTGGAGTTTTAATCTGACCTTAAATCAGATTGCTTTATGTCAGTTTACCTAATGCCTTGATAAAGATTATATAATGCTTCCAAATTGTTTTGAGAAAGCTCTGTGCCAACATACAAAGACTCTGGTACTTCTGGAAGATTTCAGAAGCCTGAAGCCTAGAGGAATATGAGATGATGTTGTCAGCACAATGTAATGGTCCCTCATTCTCCCAGTAGCTCTACGTACTAGAGGCAGGAGCCTCACTAAAAGTGGAAAAACTTTAATTTCGGCATCTTGACTTTATGAAAGGTGGGACAGTCCTCCAGATATACTATCAAACTACCAAACAGTGTCTCCTGCTTTGGTGAACTTGTTTTGTCTATGTATTACATGGATGGTAATTCACCTGAATGGCCAGCACAAGATACAACCTTTCCTCTATCAACTGGCTATGGCTTCACCTGGTAAAATGAGGCATTTATTAGGGTCCAAAGCAGATGTGCACAACCTTTTTTGGTCTGAGGGCTGCATTGTCACATTGCTCTATTTCAAGGGGCCGCAAATAAAATAAAATAAATGTTGATTGGCGCTCATTTGCATCAGCCTATTACACAAGCCAATGTAAAGTGACTGGGGAGAAATGATCGCTATCACAGTCATTCCTCCCTCATTTAGTTATATTGATTATCAGTAGCACATCCCTCATTACACAGACATGATATCATGAATGAGCACTGTTATGAACACTTGTACGCTTGTTCCCAGTAATTGACCTGAATATCCCGCAGTGTAATAGGGGCTTAACTCTTAGGCTACCAGCGCCGAACATGCACGTGCAGCGGGCGTCATGGCCGGCAGATCTCTGCTGTTTCATACAGCAGAGATCTGCAGCTAATTACAGTGACTGGCAATAATCCAAATTGCAGTAATTAAATGCTTTAGATGCCGTGATCAAGTGAGATCACGGTACCCAAATGCGCAAAAACCCGGAAGCTCGCTCTTCCAGGCTTCCTACCTATGCCCTGTGTGTCCTACCTATGCCCTGTCTGTCCAATCCGGGCATAGGTAGTTGCGCTGAATACTGGTAGCCTTATTGAGTAGGCGAACAGTTTTCAAACTGCAATTCTTATTGTAGCCACCAGATGGCAGGCCAGGATAAGAAATGAGCAAAAGTGAGCAAAATAAGCTAATAATAAATTCCTAATAAACCAAAAAAAAAAATGTAATAAGCTCATATATGAGGCACATAATGATCACAAAATATATAAAAAAAATTAAAAAATATATAAAAAATAAAATATATAAAAGTTTAAATCACCCCCCTTTCCATATAATTAAAAAATAAATACCTAAATACCAATAAATATAAACATCATGGGTATCACCGTGACCTAAAATGCCCATACTATTAAAATAGAAAAAAAAAATCCAATACGGCGAATGGCGTAACGGAAAAAAGGGTCAAAATGGACGATTTTCCATTTTTACATTGCTTCTCTTACCCAAAATTTTTTAATAAAATGTGATCAAAAAGTCGCGCATACTCCAAAATGGTATTAATTAAAGGTACAGATTGTTACGCAAAAAATGAGCCCCTAAACAGCGCAGTAGACATAAGTATAAAAAAGTTATGGGTGTCAGAATTGGCGATATAAAAAAGAATATAAAATTCTCAAAGTTTATTTCCTTCCTGCCTCCTATTCATAAATCAGCGATTTCCCTTACTGCAGAGGATGGCGCTCCCTGGTTATTGCAACCTCCTGCCAGTTACAAGCAGGGCCGGCCTTTGGGGTGTGCGGGCTGTGCGGCCGCACAGGGCGCCATAGTAACAGGGGCGCTGGGCGGCCGACAGCTCGCAATGTAATCTGCGGCAGGCGAGGCTGCACTTGTGTTCTCCCTCGGGGCGCCCCCTCCATCTCCCCCTCTCCTGTCTGACCTGCCTGCTGCCCCCGCCGCTGCCAATAAGAAGAGAGATGGGAGGAGGAGGGGAGGGGCTGTGGCCACTGCGCCACCAATGAAGAAAACTGACCTGTAATACAAATACAGGAGGCGGGTGCCGGAATCAAATAGCCGGCACCCGACCTCTGTGACAGAGGGCTGCGATCAGCTGCAGTTGGGTTAACCCTTCAGGTGCGGTACCTGAGGGGTTAACTGCCGCTGATCGCAGCTCCCTGTCACAGAGGTCGGGTGCCGGCTATTTGATTCCGGCACCCGTCTCCTGTATTTGTATAAGAAACGTTGGTGGCACAGTGCGCCCCCCCCCCAAACACCCCAGTATAAGAAACATAATTGGTGGCTCAGTGCGCCCCCCCCCCCTAGTATAAGAAACGTTGGTGGCACAGTGCGCCCCCCCCAGTATAAGAAACATTGGTGGCTCAGTGGGAAGTGCCAATGAGGGTTAAAAAATAATTTTAAAAAATTAACTCACCTCCTCCAGTTGATCGCGTAGCTGCCGGTCTTTCTTCAGGACCTGTGGCGACGTCACTGAGCTCATCACATGACCCATTACCATGGTGATGGATCATGTGATGAGCACAGTGATGTCACCACAGGTCCTTTGACAGGTCATGAAGAAAGAACAGAAGACGATCAATTGGAGGAGGTGAGTTAATTATTTTTTTATTTTTTAACCCTCATTGGCACTGCCCACTGCGCCACCAATGTTTATTATATTGAGGGGGGGCGCACTGCGCCACCAATGTTTATTATATTGAGGGGGGGGCGCACTGCGCCACCAATGTTTATTATATTGAGGGGGGGCGCACTGCGCCACCAATGTTTATTATATTGAGGGGGGGCGCACTGCGCCACCAATGTTTATTATATTGAGGGGGGGCGCACTGCGCCAATGTTTATTATACTGGGGTGTTTGGTGGCGCAGTGCGCCCCCCCAATGTTTATTATATTGAGGGGGGGCGCACTGCGCCACCAATGTTTATTATACTGGGGTGTTGGGGGGGCGCACTGTGCCACCAATGTTTATTATACTGGGGTGTTGGGGGGCGCACTGCGCCACCAATGTTTATTATACTGGGGTGTTTGGGGGGGCGCACTGCGCCACCAATGTTTATTATACTGGGGTGTTGGGGGGGCGCACTGCGCCACCAATGTTTATTATACTGGGGTGTTGGGGGGGGGGCGCACTGTGCCACCAATGTTTATTATACTGGGGTGTTGGGGGGGGGCGCACTGCGCCACCAATGTTTATTATACTGGGGTGTTGGGGGGGGCGCACTGCGCCACCAGTGTTTATTATACTGGGGTGTTGGGGAGGGCGCACTGTGCCACCAATGTTTATTATATTGGGGGGGCGCACTGCGCACAACGATGGGTTAGGGAAATTTCACAGCAGAGTGCACATGCGCTGGGAGCCTCGCCGGCGGTTAGGGTAGGGAAAAATTATGGGCCAGTGCACAGGTGCGGTGATCGGATGGATGTTCTCAGCAGGACACCGGCCGACACTGCGCATGCGCTGGGAGCCTCACCAGCGGTTAGGGTAGGGAAAAAGCACTGGCCCGTACGTAATTTTTTCCTTCCCTAACTGCTGGTGAGGCTCCCGGTGCATGCGCAGTGTCGGCCGGTGTTCAGCTGAGAACATCCATCCGATCACTGCGCCTGCGCACTGGCCCATAGTTTTTCCCTACCCTAACCGCCGGCGAGACTCCTGGCGCATGCGCACTCTGCTGTGAAACCTGACGTTGTGCGCCTGCGCGGCGCTGCACACCTCCTCACGTCATGTCCGGTGCGACCGGAAGTGACGAGGGTAGGGAAATCTCACGAAGTAGGGAAGTATGACATTACACCGGCCTTTGGGGTGTGTGGGCTGGTAACTACTTGGTTGGATAGTCAGCCAGCCTATGCCATTATGCCAGCAACAAGCAGTGTTTTTTTTTTTTTTTTTGGGGGGGGGGGGGCGCCACAAGGTTAGCTCGCACAGGGCGCCTGGACACCTAAGGCCGGCCCTGGTTACAAGCGCCATGTAATAACCAGTAAGAATTTTCCCTTACTAGTGGGGAAAGCGCTTATTAGTTAAGACTTTAATAACCAGGCCTGAACAGACACTTTCTTTTGCGATTTAGCGCACGTGGTGGTTCGAACGGTTGTAACTTTTTTGTCTTGAGACTACCAGAAATTTTGCAACAATTTTTCACTTGACACATAGGGTCTTATAATTTATTTTTTTGTTTTATTTGGGGGAAACTATACAAAACTATTTTAAAAACTGACACCAAATATGCAAACTGACACCAAAATACATTATTATCATTAGTTCTCTATTTTGTGTCGGTCATTTTGTTATATAATTATTAATATTTTATTGTATTTTTTTTATAATTGGTTTATTACTTATTGTTTAAATATATTTTTGGCACATAATATATCCCCCAAGAGGTCATAAAAAGACTGTTGGGGGACAATGAACACTCGACTATTTTGCACTTTTTATAATATTTTTTTTATTTGTATTTTATTCTTTTTTTTTATTTTTAATTTTCAATTTTTTTAAATATATTTTTGCCACATAATGTACCAAGGGATAATAAAAATACTGTTAGGGGACAGCGAACATTCTTATGTTGATATTTTTCCTTTTATTTGTATATCATTTTTAATTTTTTTTTATAATTTTTTATTTTCTTGACATCATATTTTATTTCTTTTTTTCTTTGTGTTTTATTATATTTTTTTGTTTTCAAATTTTTTTAAATAATTTTTTTTACTTATTTTTTAATATATTTTTTCCACATAATTTGTCCTGAAGAGGTCAATGAAAGACCTTTGAGGACGCAGCCTTTTTTTGCACTATTTCCACTGTAACCGGGGCATCCAAAGGAGCCTTAGTTATAGGGGAAACCAGCCTGTTATGGGGCATTGTACACAGGCAGAGCTGATCAGGGTCTCCTGACCCTGCAGCTCTGCGCTCCTCTGCCCCCAAGCTGGGTCCACCCTGCATACGCGCTTACCTATCTGAGGAGAAGGCAGAAGTGCTGATAAACTGCTTCAGACTTCTCCTCAGGTCTCGTGCTGTCTCTAACAGCCGGGGACCCCTCCTGCTCCTGCTACAGTGCAGGAGCTGTAATGCTACATTGTGCGGCGCTGCAGGCGGAAACACAGCAGATCGCACGATCAGCTGTGTTTCTGTCCAGGAGGATGGGGGCCGCACCTGAGGGGTTAATTGTGTGGATCACAGCCCCCTGTAAGAGATCAGTTGCTGCCAGGCAGCAGGGGGCCAAACACCCTTCCCTCCTCAGTATTAAAATTATTGGTGGCCAGTGCGGCCCCCCCTCCCTCCCTCCCTAGTATTAAAATCATTTGTGGCTAGTGCGGCCTCCCCACCCCCACTCACCCCCTATTAAAATCATTGGTGGCTAGTGCGGCCTCCCCTCTCCCCCCCCTAATTAAAATCATTGGTTAACAACCCCCCCATCATTGGTGGCAGCGGAGCGGCAGTTCCGATCAGAGTCCCAGTTTAATCGCTGGGGCTCCGATCGGTTACTATGGCAGCCAGGACGCTACTGCCATGGTTACTTAGCACGTTAGCAGCATTATACTTACGTGCGCTGTCTGTGGCCGGCTGGCGCTCCTCCTACTGGTAAGTGAAAGGTCTGTGCGGTGCATTGCTTATGTAGGAGTAGGAGGATCGCTGGCCGGCCACAGACAGCGCACATAAGTATAATGCTGCTAAAAGTGCTAAGTAACCATGGCAGCCAGGACTGCAGTAGTGTCCTGGCTGCCATGGTAACCGATCGGAGCTCCAGCGATTAAACTGGGACTCCGATCGGAACTGCCGCTCTCTCCGCTACCACCAATGATGGGGGGGTGGGGGTTGTTAACCTGTGGTCACTGCCACCAATGATTTTAATTAGGGGTGGGGGGGAAAGGGGAGGCCTCAATGGACACCAATGATTTTTATAGGGGGGGCCGCACTAACCACCAATGATTTTAATAGGGGGGTGGGGGTGGGTGGGCCGCACTGGCCACCCCAATGATTTTAATATTGGGGAGTGAGGGGTTAATTGTGCGGATCACAGCCCCCTGTAAGAGATCGGGTGCTGCCAGGCAGCAGGGGGCAGTTATGTACACAGTTCTTAGTATATTCTAACGTGAAGCGTCCCCATCACCTCTGTGTTAGAATATACTATCGGATCTGAGTTTTCACGATCATAAAAACTCAGATCTGAAAAAGCTAATACTATTATTTTTCGTTATAAACATGTTATAACGGAAGATAATAAAGTGAAGTTTGGGTCCCCATTGACTTCAATGGGGTTCGGGTCCAAGTTTGGAACAAGTTCGGGTCCCGAACCCAAACATCTTTGGATATTTCACACTCTTTTAGAGTGTACCCTAATTTTAAAAAATTAAATTAAAACCAAAAACCTGCGTTGGCTACCTTGTCCTCCTCCACCGCCGCTTCCACCTACTCCGCTACGTCCACCGCCTCCTCAAACTCCTACTCCATATGGACCTCCACCTCATAAATCCATATTTTTTTTTGTACGTGTTTTATTTTATATCATTTCACTACTTTGTCATTTACATTTTCGGGTGAAATTCACAAATTTTTGGGTGTATAGTACCACTGCTATACCTAGTAGGCTTGGTTAAAAAATAAAATAAAATTGTCATTAACATTTTTGTGTGAAATTCACAAATTTTTGTGTGTATAGTTCCACTGCTATACCTAGTAGGCCGGTAAAATAAAAAAAATTGTCATTTACATTTTCAGGTGAAATTCACCAATTTTGGTGTGTATAGTACCACTGCTATACCTAGTAGACCGGTAAAATAAAATAAAAAATTGTCAGTTACATTTTCTGGTGAAATTAACAAATTTTTGGGTGTATAGTACCATTGCTATACCTAGTAGGCCGGTTAAAAAAAAAGATTGTCATTAACATTTTAGGGTGAAATTCACCAATTTTGGTGTGTATGGTACCACTGCTATACCTAGTAGACCGGTAAAAAAAAAAAAAAAAAAATTGTCAGTTACATTTTCTAGTGAAATTAACAAATTTTGGGTGTATAGTACCACTGCTATACCTAGTAGACAGGTTAAACAAAAAAAAAAATAGTCAGTTACATTTTTTTGGTGAAATTCACCAATTTATGGGTGTAATATACCCCTCCTCTTCCTAGTTGACAGCTTAATAAATTTCAATAATTTTTCTGTTACATTCTTGGGCTGACATTATACAATTTTAGACGTGAATAAATACCTGCTATGCATATGTGACAGGGAATAAAATGTAATATACAGGGAGTGCAGAATTATTAGGCAAGTTGTATTTTTGAGGATTAATTTTATTATTGAACAACAACCATGTTCTCAATGAACCCAAAAAACTCATTAATATCAAAGCTGAATATTTTTGGAAGTAGTTTTTAGTTTGTTTTTAGTTTTAGCTATTTTAGGGGGATATCTGTGTGTGCAGGTGACTATTACTGTGCATAATTATTAGGCAACTTAACAAAAAACAAATATATACCCATTAAAATTATTTATTTTTACCAGTGAAACCAATATAACATCTCAACATTCACAAATATACATTTCTGACATTCAAAAACAAAACAAAAACAAATCAGTGACCAATATAGCCACCTTTCTTTGCAAGGACACTCAAAAGCCTGCCATCCATGGATTCTGTCAGTGTTTTGATCTGTTCACCATCAACATTGCGTGCAGCAGCAACCACAGCCTCCCAGACACTGTTCAGAGAGGTGTACTGTTTTCCCTCCTTGTAAATCTCACATTTGATGATGGACCACAGGTTCTCAATGGGGTTCAGATCAGGTGAACAAGGAGGCCATGTCATTAGATTTTCTTCTTTTATACCCTTTCTTGCCAGCCACGCTGTGGAGTACTTGGACGCGTGTGATAGAGCATTGTTTTGCATGAAAATCATGTTTTTCTTGAAGGATGCAGACTTCTTCCTATACCACTGCTTGAAGAAGGTGTCTTCCAGAAACTGGCAGTAGGACTGGGAGTTGAGCTTGACTCCATCCTCAACCCGAAAAGGCCCCACAAGATCATCTTTGATGATACCAGCCCAAACCAGTACTCCACCTCCACCTTGCTGGCGTCTGAGTCGGACTGGAGCTCTCTGTCCTTTACCAATCCAGCCACGGGCCCATCCATCTGGCCCATCAAGACTCACTCTCATTTCATCAGTCCATAAAACCTTAGAAAAATCAGTCTTGACGTTTCAGCTTGTGTGTCTTGTTCAGTGGTGGTCGTCTTTCAGCCTTTCTTACCTTGGCCATGTCTCTGAGTATTGCACACCTTGTGCTTTTGGGAACTCCAGTGATGTTGCAGCTCTGAAATATGGCCAAACTGGTGACAAGTGGCATCTTGGCAGCTGCACGCTTGACTTTTCTCAGTTCATGGGCAGTTATTTTGCGCCTTGGTTTTTCCACACGCTTCTTGCGACCCTGTTGACTATTTTGAATGAAACGCTTGATTGTTCAATGATCACGCTTCAGAAGCTTTGCAATTTTAAGAGTGCTGCATCCCTCTGCAAGATATCTCACTATTTTTGACTTTTCTGAGCCTGTCAACTCCTTCTTTTGACCCATTTTGCCAAAGGAAAGGAAGTTGCCTAATAATTATGCACACCTAATATAGGGTGTTGATGTCATTAGACCACTACCCTTCTCATTACAGAGATGCACATCACCTAATATGCTTAATTGGTAGTAGGCTTTCGAGCCTATACAGCTTGGAGTAAGACAACATGCATAAAGAGGATGATGTGGTCAAAATACTCATTTGCCTAATAATTCTGCACGCAGTGTATTATTCAGTAATTAATGCGCGCCACATCCTTTCATTCAATGCTCAAACTTTGAAAAGTTTTCACACTTTTACGCTTTTAATAATTTCTCCCATATTTCAACTCTATAATTTTAAATTTGTAAAAATGAATCCTCCCTTGGATGTGGTCTCTCTTTCTCACGCTTCCTCTCCGGCCTGGAACCCTGATTCCCCGCCACCCGTGATCACCATGGTAGACGCATAAAAGAACATCGAAAGTTGATAGAGCAGATATCAAATTGGATCGTGAACATCACGGGGACGTGCGACATGGTGGGGCAGTAAGTGTGCACACGCCTACACAAACTGACTGCAACTTCTGGGTCTCCAAATTGGGCACATGGCCTGAGCTTGCCCTTTACCCCTTGGAGGTGCTGGCCTACCCTGCAGCCAGTGTATTGTCTGAACGTGTGTTTAGCATGACTGAAGGGGGTTATCACAGGTTATATTTCCCAATGTTTTGGGGTGTACCCTAATCTTTAAAATTTAATTTAAAACCAAAAAGCAGTGTAGGCTACCTCCTCCTCCTCCACCGCCGCTTCCACCGACACCGCCACATCCACCGTCTCCTCAAACTCCTACTCCATATGGACCTGGTCCTCCTAGATCAAGATTATTATTTTTTATTTTTACCTATTTTATGTTAATTAAAGTCATTTCCCAATCCACATTTGTTTGCAGAGTACTTGCCATGCTCTTAACCACATTTTGCTGGCATTTGCTGCCCTCTAGCCCTTTCCATTACATTTTTACAGCCATTTTAGTGCTCAAAAGTTCGGGTCCCCATTGACTTCAATGGGGTTCAGGTTCGGGGTCAAGTTCGGGTCAAATTCGGATCCCGAACTCAAACTTTTTTCTCAAGTTCGGCCGAACCCGTCGAACCCGAACATCCAGGTGTCCGCTCAACTCTACTCAGTGGCTATACTAAATTAGAAATCACATGCAATTATAAAAGTATTCAGATCCAGGTGCTGGTTTGAAAAATGTAGAATGTTTTACATGGGGCAACCTATTTAAAGGGGTTCTGCACTTTGTTTAAACTGATGATCTATCCTCTGGATAGATCATCAGCATCTGATCGGCGGGGGTCCGACACCCCGCCGATCAGCTGTTTAAGAAGGCAGCGGAGCTCCAGGAGCGCCGCGGCCTTCTCACTGTTTACCGCAGGCCCAGTGACGTCACGACAATTATCACTGGCCTGGGCGCGGCTAAGCTCCGTTCCCTTAAATGGAGCTTAGCCCCACCCAGGCCAGTTGATACAAGTCGTGACGTCACTGTGCCAGTGGTAAACAGTGAGAAGGCCGTGCCGCTGCTGGAGTTCCGCTGCCTTCTTAAACAGCTGATCGGCAGGGGACCCCCGCTGATCAGATGCTGATGATCTATCCAGAGGATAGATCATCAGTTTAAACAAAGTGCAGAACCCCTTTAAGCAATTGTAACCAATTTTTTTTTTTTTTTTTTTTTGCATTTGACATCATTCATAATGCTTGCCCCATTATCACAGGAGAAAAAGGCAATCAGAATGTTTTATACTTGTGCCCTTCTTTACTTAACCCTTTCTGATTCACAACATAAATTAATGTTGTCATTTCTGTCATTATACCTACAGTACTAAAGTCATAGAAGTATTATAAAGCTGATGTGACACCGAAATCACCTTAATGATTGCCATAAAATAAAATCAGTACAAGCAATTTGCATCTCTTTTATCAAAGGTCTATTTATGCTACATGATTATTTCAGGGAATATTTAGTGACCTTTTAAAGGCATGTTTATTATGCTAGTTATTTTAAGTAGTGCTGTGTGCTGGGGTATGACAAAAGGGACATTGTAATGATAAGAAATGACAGCAAAGGCTGATGACCTCAACATGAAACTTACCTTATACAAAAAAGGCTGAATTCACGGTTCTGTTCTGTGCATTGGGGACCGTATTTGTTCCTTTCCGTGCAATGGGGACCGTATTGGTTCCGTTCCGTGCATTGCAGTGGCCGGGACGGATCCAGACCCATTCAACTTGAATGGGTTCGTGATTCGTCCAGTCCGCAAGAAGATAGAACAAGTTTTATTTTTTTGCGGAACGGAAGCACGGATCGGAACCCCACGGAAACACTCCGTAGTGCTTCCGTGGGGTTCTATTCTGTTCTACCGTTCCGCACTGCATCTCCGGATTTGTGGACCGATTAAAGTAAATGTGTCCACATCCGTGATGAGGAATGCACACGGCCGGTGCAACGTGTATTGCAGAACCACCGTATGCGGCCCGCAGTACTGCCACGGGAGCACTACGGCCGTATGCAAGAAACCTTAGGGCTTGTTTAAATGACCGTGTGAAGCCCGTGCCCGTGCTGTGGACCGCAAATTGCGGTCCGCTAAGCACGGGCACCTGCCGTGTGGCAGCCGCATAGGGATCGCGGTCCCATTCACTTGAATGGGTCCGCGATCCCTTCATTCCGCAAAAAGATAGAGCAAGCTCTCTCTTTTTGCGGTGCTTTCCGCACCGTTCCGCATCTCCGGATTTGCAGACCCACTAAAAATTTATGGGTCCGCTCTTCATCCATGATGCGGAATGGCCACGGAACGCAACCCGTGTGCGGTCCGCAATACGGGCACGGGCTTCACACGGTCTTGTGAACGAGCCTTTATAGTGAGCCAAAACTCGTAGCAAAGCCTACACAGAGATAATGTGTAATGGAAAAATCTGCACCTGTTCTGTGTGTTTGACTGTTTTGGCTCACAATAACTGATGGAAATAACCAGAGTTGTCAACTCTTCCGAAATTTCTGGGCAGTCTGTAAAAATAGGTGACTTTTTTCCTATGTTTGTGAAAAAAAAAAATAATAATAGATATGTCCGTGATTTTTTGGAGGCTAGTGGTTCTTGACTAGATTATTTTGGTGGTAATTATAATCATTTTACCGCTCACAGTAAATGTTGGTTATGAGGTCTTGAGGTATATTGAGTTATACACATATTACTTTATAATTCATTATGGTTTTCCAAATTGCCCATAAGAATTTTGGGATAAGTTGTCCAGAAAAAATAAAAAAATAAAAAAATCTGGTTCATAAGGCCTCATGCACACGACCGTTTTTTTTGCGGTCCGCAAAAACGGGTTCCGTAGTTCCGTGTCTGTTTTTTCTTCCGTGGGTCTTACTTGATTTTAGGAAAGTAAAAAAAAAGTCCTTTTGGTGTCCGCCTGGCCGTGCGGAGCCAAACAGAGGGCTGTGCCGCACCTGAGGGGTTAATTGTGCGTATCATAGCCCCCTGTAAGAGATCAGGTGCTGCCAGGCAGCAGGGGCCAGACACCCCTCCCTCCCCAGTTTTAAATTCATTGGTGGCCAGTGCGGCCACCCCTCCCTCCCCAGTATTATATTCATTGGTGAACAGTGCGGCCTCCCTCCCTAGTATTATATTCATTGGTGGCCAGTGCGGCCCCCCCTCCCTCCCTCCCCAGTATTATATACATTGGTGGCCAGTGCGGCCTCCCCTCTCTCCCCCCCTAATTAAAAACACCACCCCCCATCATTGGTGGCAGCGGAGAGTTCTGATCGGAGTCCCAGTTTAATCGCTGGGGCTACGATCGATTACCATGGCAGCCAAGACGCTACTGCAGTCCTGGCTGCCATGGTTACTTAGCAATTTTAGAAGCATTATACTTACCTGCGCTGTCTGTGGCCGGCCGGGCGCTCCTCCTTCTGGTAAGTGAAAGGTCTGTGCGGCGCATTGCTTATAGCACAGACCTGTCACTTAACAGTAGGAGGAGCGCCCGGCCGGTCACAGACATCGCAGGTAAGTATAATGCTTCTAAAATTGCTAAGTAAGCATGACAGCCAGGACTGGGGGGGTGATGGGGGGTGTTTTTAATTAGGGGGGGGGAGAGGGGAGGCCGCACTGGCCACCAATGAATATAATACTGGGGAGAGAGGGGGGCCGCACTGGCCACCAATGAATTTAAAACTGGGGAGGGAGGGGGGTCTGGCCCCTGCTGCCTGGCAGCACCTGATCTCTTACAGGGGGCTGTGATCCGCACCTGAGGGGTTCATTGTGCGGATCACAGCCCCCTGTAAGAGATCGGGTGCTGCCATGCAGCAGGAGGCAGTTATGTCCACAGTTTTTAGTATATTCTAACTTGAAGCGTCCCCATCACTATGGGAACGCCTTTGTGTTAGAATATACTGTCGGATCTGAGTTTTCACGATGTGAAAACTCAGATCTGAAAAAGCTTTTATGCAGACGGATCTGCGGATCCGTCTGTGCGAAAGTAGCCTACGGACACGGATCACGGACGACAATCTTGTGTGCCTCCGTGTTTTTTCACGGACCCATTGACTTGAATGGGTCCGCGAACCGTTGTCTGTCAAAAAAATAGGACAGGTCAGATTTTTTTGACGGACAGCAAACACGGATCACGGACGCAGATGATAAACGGTGCATTTTCCGAGTTTTCAACGGACCCATTGAAAGTCAATGGGTCCGCAGAAAATCACGGAAAACGGAACAACGGACACGGATGCACACAACGGTCGTGTGCATGAGGCATTATACAGGGATATGGACTTCGCTTTCGGGTAGCTACCAGACTGCTACCTTTTGGAATTATGGTTGCCAGTTGACCCCTGGGGGTTAGAAACACTAGTGCAGGACACTGAGAGCTCAGGCAGACTCTCAGTCAGTAAAAGGCCGAGGTCAGGGCTGGCAGAACATGTGTAAATCCGTGAAACAGGTCTGAAGTCAGGGCAGGCAGCAAAGGGTCAGTGAGGGTAAACTGGCAGAGTTCAGTGCATAGGCAGACAACAGAGCTGCAAACCTTTGTAGGTACAAATTACGTAGTTTCTGCCTCATAAGGTTTATTGACTTCCTCTTCATCAACTTTGCAAGATAATAGACTGAACAGGATAGATGGATGGATGGATAGATGGATGGAAGAAAGGATGGGTGTCTTCTCTGTATTTAGCCTTATAGACTATTTTACTATGTGGCTGTTCCTAGCACTGCATCTCAGTCTCAGCCTTTCTATATCTGTATGTTAATTTGAAAGAAGGATTAAAATGAGCAAGACAAAACTAAAATTTGACCGTGAAACTGTGCCCTGCTGTTTTTAAGCTTTCCAGCTTGGTTTACTGTCATAAATATTTCTAGAGGCTTCTAGTAATTTGAACGTAATCAGTATTTGTATTCATTTATGGAGATGATTACACCAACTACTGTCCGAGCATCAGCTTCCACATTTACCACATTTATTAATATAATTGTATATGTAAAAGTGAACGTCGCTGTTCTATCCTGCTCCCTAAAATGTTTCAAATAAGGTTATACAGTCATTCCATTTCCAATTAAGCGGTGGGAGATTCAATTACAAACAGTAGGAAAGGAGAAGATTATGTCAATAAAGCAGCAGTTTAGTTAAGGGTGCTTGTGTGGTTTGCAAACATGAACAGCTTGACTTCTGAGGGAGTTAGCTTTAAAATTATGTAAGAATCATTGTAATTTTACTTCAGTTGAGACTGAACTTTCAACAATATTGGATGTCTAGTAAATGACTAGTTATCCACCCGTATAGCCTTGCATGTGCAGTAGTGGTCACCTGTGAAGGTTGAGATATGTCCTTCTATACATTTCACCTTGGCTCAACAGATCCCGAAATGTGTATTGTGAGATGACCAGCTTAAAAAAGTGAAATTATGTCACAAGATATCTATCCTGTGTGTGTATTTGTGTATCAGCCCAGTGAATGTTATTTGCATTGCAACCTGTCCAATATTTTACCAGCATGTTGCAACATTGTATTGAATTTACAGTACTGTGCACAAGTTTTAGGCAGGTGTGGGAAAATGCTGCAAAGAAAGAAGGCTTTCTAAAATAGAAGTTTTAATAGTTTATTTTTATCAACTAAGAAAATGCAAAGTGAATGAACAAAAGAGAAGGCTAAATCAAAGCAATATTTGGCGTAACCACCCTTCACCTTCTTCTAAATTCACTGTTTTTGAAGAAACTCAGCAGGGAGGTTGTTCCAGACTAACCACATATCTTCTGTAGATATAGGCTTGCTCACATCCTTCTGTCTCTTTAAGTAATCCCAGACTGGATTATGTTGAAATTAGGGCTATGTGGGCACTAGTGTTGATCGAGCATGCTTGGCCAAACATCAGTCCGGCTCGAGCATCAAGATGCTCGGCACATCGCGGTGTTCGGCCGAATACTGCGTGTGCTCGAGTCTCCTCCCCACATGTTTCCTGGCTGCTACGTGCAGGTATGTACTGCCCTCATTGTAATGCCATAGCCATGTTGGTTACTGGCAAAACAGTGATTGGCTGGCCGGAACGTGTCATCGGGTGCTATAAAGAACCCGATGAAACGTGGTTCTGCCAGTCTTAGTCAGGGAGAGCTGTGCTGTAGAAGGGACAGATAGTGTAGGGAATTGAATTTTATTTTTTTGTTAGGCAGGGTTGGTCTTAGAGACCCAAAAGTCCTTTTAAGTACTATTGTGTCTGGCAGCAATATAAATTTGTACCACAATCTGAGCTAAATTGTGTGCTATTGTAGAGACCAAAAAGTCCTTTTAAGGACTATTGTTGTATCTGGCAGCAATATTTACTTTTAGCGCAACCAGCACCTAATGTTAGCGCATCCGAAATATCAGTGACATTCAGTGTCATTTTTTTGCCGCTGGTGATAGCGACATTTCCTGCGCTACATTTCCTGTATAACATTAGCGCATTTGAAATATCAGTGACATTCAGTCAAATTGTTTTGCTGCTGGTGTCAGCGACATTACCTGCGCTACATCTCCTGTATAACGTTTACCCATCCTAAATATCAGTGATATTCATTCAAATTTTTTTGCACATACACTTACAAAACCTGTGCTACTGTACGTGTGACATACTTGCAAGCATATATATTATTCAATATGCGGAAGGCGAGCAGTAAGGGACAGGGAAGTTGCCGTGCTGCTGATAGTGCAAGCAGAGGCCGTAGGCCCTGTGCGCGGTGAAGCTGTGTCTGCTGCCAGAGCACAAGAAACACACTCATCCATGATACCTAGCTTCATGTCCCAGTTTTCAGGGCGGCGCAGGACACCACTCTCGACGTCAAATCAGTGTAACCAGGTGGTCGTTGGATTACAGTAGATAATGCTTCCAGTCGGTTAAGAAGCAACCCTGTCTTCCACAATGTCCAGTCTCAGTAGCCAAGAGTCTGATCAACAGAATCCTCGCCCTGATCCTTCTTCCTCCCAACATGGATAGTCTTTGAAAACAAGTGATCCCACACACAGATATTCAGAGGAGCTCTTTTCATCGTCATTCCTTAATTTGGGCCTCTCGCCAAGCCCACTTGAAGAGGGACATGAGGATATCTTGTGCCCTGATTCCCAAGCACTTGAGCATCCACAGTCAGAAGAAGATGGAGGTGGGAAACGGCAATTAGTGTTTCACGATGTGGATGATGATGATGAGACACAGTTGCCAATAAGTCAACCGCAATTAGTGTCTCAAGAGGTTGATGATGAGGATGAGACACAGTTGTCAAAGTGAGGTTGTTGTTAGGTCAACAAGTCAGGAGGATGAGCAGAGTGAGGAAGTGGGAGAGGAGGTGGACGATATAATCATTGACCTAACCTGGGAAAGTGGCAAGCCGAGCGAGGACAGCAGTACAGAGGTGGACGGATCCGCAACACCGCAACAGGCTGGAAGAGGCAGTGGGGTGGCAAAAGGGAGAAGGCGGGCCACACCAAACAGCCCCGCAACTTTTCCCCGGAGCACCCCCTTGCGGCAATCTATTTTTTCTTGAAAGTGCGGACAATAAAAGATTTGTCATTTGCAACCTGTGCCGTACCAAAATGAGCAGAGGCGGGAACACTAGCAACCTCACTACCACCAGCATGATCCGCCACATGGCAGCAAAGCACCCTAATAGGTGGGCCAAATGCCTGGGTCCACAATCAGTGTCTGCGGGTCACACCACTGCCTCCTCTTCCCCTGTGTTACGTGCTGGCCAATCCCCTGTCCAAGACGGAGGCCCGGATGCCTCCCGCCCTGCACCTGGACTTTCGCAAGCACCATCAGCTAGCACATCCACTTCTGTGTCCCAGCGCAGCTTACAGATGTCCATACCCCAGGCCTTTAAACGAAAGCGCAAATACCCAGCCACCCACCCACAGGACATAGCACTAAATGCGCAGCTTTCCAAATTGCTGGCCCTAGAAATGTTGCCATTTGCCACTTGTAGACACTGAGGCTTTCGGCAGCCTGATGGCGGTGGCCGTCCCTCGTTACTTTGTCCCCAGCCACCACTTTTTTGCCCAGTGTGCCGTCCCCGCCTTACACCAGCATGTGTCCCGTAACATCACTCATGCCCTGACAAAAGCAGTTATTGGGAAGGTCCACTTAATGAATGACACATGGACAAGTGCTTGTGGCCAGGGACGCTACATTTCCCTGACGGAACACTGGGCGAACAATGTGGAGGCCGGGAGCGAGTCGTACCATAGGATGGCACAGGTGCTACCAACGCCAATGATTGCGGACCCTACTTTCATCAGGATTTACGCCACCACCTACAGATGTAGTGGGGTTAACACACATGCTTTATGAGACATGCTATCTAAACTAAATGCGTTAAGCAAACACCTTCAATTGCTTTTCAATGGCTTTTGTTTCAAGATAACGCGATGAGTTAAGAAATTTGAGTTAAGAGTTTGTGTGCTAACACTGCTACATCTGTACATTAGTGGCTGCAACCCCCTCCCCTTATCCTCCTCCACCACCTCCTCCACTTCCACCTCTGAATTGTCATCTTGCAGCACCATTCATCCATCATTCAGTAGCTGGAAGCAGTGTAACACTGCAACGGGTAAGCGGAAACAGGCCATGCTGAAACTAATTTGCTTTGGCAGAGCTGTGGCAGGGTATAAGGGACTATACTGAGCTGTGTCTCTCGCCACTCAAATTACAACCAGGCATGGTTGTGTCTGATAATGGCCGTAATTTGGTGGCGGCTTTGGAGCTCGGCAAGCCCACACACATACCACGCCTAGCCCATGTGTTAAACTTAACGGTTCAGCGGTTTCTCAAAACCTACCCCAATTTGCCTGAGCTACTCGTGAAGGTGTGTCAAGTGTGTGCCCATTTCCAAAAGTCATTTACAGCTGCGGCCGGTCTGGCAGCGCTGCAGCAGGGCTTGCAATTGCCAGGTCACCGACTGTTGTGCGACATGAGCACGAGCTGGAACTCTACATTCTACATGTTGGCCAGGCTTTGTGAGCAGCAGAGGGCAGTAGTGGAATACCAGCTGCAACATGGTTGTCGCCTTTCCAGTCAGCTGCCGCTCTTCACAGCAACGAGTTGGCATGGATGTCTGACCTCTGTGAGGTTTTAAGAAACTTTGAGGAATCAACACAGATGGTGAGTGGCGATGCCGCTATTATCAGCGTAACTATCCCACTTCTGTGTCTACTGAAACGCTCACAATGAAGGTGGACGCTTTGCATGTGGAAGAGCTGGAAATGGGGGAAGACAATACACAGGATGATAGCCATATCACCCTCATTTTGTTTTCTTAGCACAAATTGGATAATAAGGAGGAGGAGGAGGAGGAGGAGGAGCAGGAGACGGTTGCCTCCGCTATAGAGGGTAGTACCCATAACAGGTTTATTCCATCTGTTTAGCTTGGATGGGCAGAAGAGGACACCGATTACTGGGTGTTCACCCTTCTTGACCCGTGCTACAAAGAGAACTTCTCATCTCTCATTCCTGTGGTGGAGAGGACTAGCAAAATGGTGCAATACCAGAAGGTACTTGTGGAAAAATTGCTCCAAAAATTTCCAGCTGACAACGTTGGCGGCAGAGTATGTAGTTCCTTGGGCAACCAAGGAGGGGAGACTAGGGGAACACAAAGCAGTTCCAACAGAGGCAGGGAAACTCTCTCCAAGGCCTGCGAAAGTTGCATGATGCCCCGCCAGCACCCTCACCCTGATGCGCGGACTTCTGTGATAAGGAGGGAAACATTTTGGAAGATGGTGAAGGAGTATGAAGCAGACCGTTTCTGCGTCCTTAATGATCCCTCTGTGCCTTACAACTATTGGGTGTCCAAGCTGGACACTTTGCACGAACTGGCGCTCTATGCATTTTGTCAGAGCGGGTATAGAGTGCTGCAGGAGCTTAATAACTGATAAGCGCATTCGCCTGTCAACTAAAAATTCTGACCGGTTGACTATTATAAAAATGAACAAGGTCTGGATTGCCCCTGACTTCTCTACTCCACCAGAGGAAAGCAGCTGAACACAAAGGCACTTTAAATGTGGCTTTTATGGTGTATTGAATACATTGTATTCCCATGCACCCCTTCCACCACAAAAATGGGTATATGGTTCAATCTTCCTTTTCACGTCCTCCTCCTCCTCCATCATATCAACATGCTTATTAGGCTACCCTCACACTAAATGATTTAAAGGGTCAGTTCAGCAGCAGTCCCTCGCCCATAATTTTTTCCATGGTCAGATCAGCAGCAGGCACTCGCCCCTAATATTTTAGAAGGTCAGATCAGCAGCAGACCCTCACCCCTAATTTTTTCCATGGTCAGCTCAGGAGCAGGCCCTCATCCCAAATTTTTTAAATGGTCAGCTCAGCAGCAGACCCTCACACCTAATGTTTTACATGGTCAGATCAGCAGCAGGCCCTCGCCCCTAATGTTTTTGAGGGTCACCAGCAGGCCATCAACCTACGCATGCTGTTCCCGTACCATTTCAGTGGTGTTTCCATCAATTTCTGACCTTTTCATGTGAACCAGAGCAGGGGGTGCCTGGTTTAATGTTCGGGTTCTCCCATTGACTTTCATTGTGCTTGGTAGAGCACTCGAGCATCCCGAGGTGTTCTACTCGAGCACCCGAGCACTTTGGTGCTCGATCAACACTAGTGGGCACTATATCATCACCTCCAAGACTAAGTTATTCTCTAAGCTGAAGATGGTTCTTAATGACATTGGCTGTATTTTTGAGATCGCTGTTCTATTGCAGAATCAATTTAAACTACTCACACTTATATACACTGCTCAAAAAAAAAAAAAGGGAACACTTAAACAACACAATGTAACTCCAAGTCAATCACACTTCTGTGAAATCAAACTGTCCACTTAGGAAGCAACACTGAGTGACAATCAATTTCACATGCTGTTGTGCAAATGGGATAGACAACAGGTAGAAATTATAGGCAATTAGCAAAACACCCCCAATAAAGGAGTGGTTCAGCAGGTGGTGACCACAGACCATTTCTCAGTTCCTATGCTTCCTGGCTGATGTTTTGGTCACTTTTGAATGCTGGCGGTGCTTTCACTCTAGTGGTAGCATGAGACGGAGTCTACAACCCACACAAGTGGCTCAGGTAGTGCAGCTTATCCAGGATGGCACATCAATGCGAGCTGTGCCAAGAAGGTTTTCTGTGTCATTCAGCGTAGTGTCCAGAGCATGGAGGCGCTACCAGGAGACAGGCCAGTACATCAGGAGACGTGGAGGAGGCCGTAGGAGGGCAACAACCCAGCAGCAGGACCGCTACCTCCGCCTTTGTGCAAGGAGGAACAGGAGGAGCACTGCCAAAGCCCTGCAAATGACCTCCAGCAGGCCACAAATGTGCATGTGTCTGCTCAAACGGTCAGAAACAGACTCCATGAGGGTGATACGAGGGCCCGACGTCCACAGGTGGGGGTTGTGCTTACAGCCCAACACCGTGCAGGGCGTTTGGCATTTGCCAGAGAACACCAAGATTGGCAAATTCGCCACTGGCGCCCTGTGCTCTTCACAGATGAAAGCAGGTTCACACTGAGCACATGTGACAGACGTGACAGAGTCTGAAGACGTCGTGGAGAACGTTCTGCTGCCTGCAACATCCTCCAGCATGACCGGTTTGGCATTGGGTCAGTAATGGTGTGGGGTGGCATTTCTTTGGAGGGCCGCACAGCCCTCCATGTGCTCGCCAGAGGTAGCCTGACTGCCATTAGGTACCGAGATGAGATCCTCAGACCCCTTGTGAGACCATATGCTGGTGCGGTTGGCCCTGGGTTCCTCCTAATGCAAGACAATGCTAGACCTCATGTGGCTGGAGTGTGTCAGCAGTTCCTGCAAGACGAAGGCATTGATGCTATGGACTGGCCCGCCCGTTCCCCAGACCTGAATCCAATTGAGCACATCTGGGATATCATGTCTCGCTCTATCCACCAACGTCACGTTGCACCACAGACTGTCCAGGAGTTGGCAGATGCTTTAGTCCAGGTCTGGGAGGAGATCCCTCAGGAGACCATCCGCCACCTCATCAGGAGCATGCACAGGCGTTGTAGGGAGGTCATACAGGCACGTGGAGGCCACACACACTACTGAGCCTCATTTTGACTTGTTTTAAGGACATTACATCAAAGTTGGATCAGCCTGTAGTGTGTTTTTCCACTTTAATTTTGAGTGTGACTCCAAATCCAGACCTCCATGGGTTGAAAAATTTGATTTCAATTTTTTAATTTTTGTGTGATTTTGTTGTCAGCACATTCAACTACGTAAAGAACAAAGTATTTCAGAAGAATATTTAATTAACTCAGATCTAGGATGTGTTATTTTTGTGTTCCCTTTATTTTTTTGAGCAGTTTATTTTAAAGTATTCTTACTTTGCTAATTTTTTTACACACTGGTCTAAAACCTTTGTATCACACTGTGCTTGACTAGAAAGCAGAAGGTGGACACATCTGTATTAGAAATTAATGAAATCAATATTTTTTTGTTGATTTGTACAAATCACCATGCAATTTTATTCATGTGCAAATAAATTCTTCCCAACTCTGTGGAATGTACTCAAATATATATTGAATGCACTCAAATGTACATTCAATTCTCTCTCTCTAGAAAAACTCGCCTACAATCAAATCACAATAAATTTGAGTTCTAACAAATAAAAAAATTTGGTTCATTAGAATTAATTTGCTCATCTATTATCTGTATGTTTTATTTAAACCTCAGTTTCCTTTAATCTATTGTCGTCAAGGTTATTGATTGATTAATTTAATCTTTGATGTGCACATCTTGGGCACCAGGTCTTAAAATAATACCTTAAATTATATTTGAGAAGCTTTTCAATGGTCACCCAACAAGCACTGTGACAAGAAAGTAATGTGTTTCCAAGCAGAAATTGTGACACTGATATGACATATCAGATCCAAGATAACAAGAGGACTCTTGTAGTCTTGTAGTCTTCTTGTAGGTTCTATAGTGTAGGTTCTATATCAGATAAGAACCTACAACATCAGCCACAGAGTGCACATATCTAGGGATTATACTATATGCAAATGCGTACGGGGGTTGCCTACTTTTACAGTCCTATTTCATTAGAAGGGTCTTCAGGTGATATGTTGATCTCAGAATGTCCTATTGGTAGTACCCTACAGATTAGTTTTTTTATGGAACCTGGCAACAAGTGTCCATTTCTCTTGCAGCTCAAACAAATGCACATGATAGGCTAATCCCAGGCAGTAATCAAGCAGGTCTTTGTCCTTCCTGCATTAGCATTTTATCAAAGTACTATAGATATTCACATTGTCCAAACAGAAACTGTTGACTGCTGAAACCTCTCACTCTCACAGAGACTCTACCTTAGTAGTAGAAATAATTTATTTGTAAGCTTGTGATGAGTTTAATTTATGAATTAGTTTGATGTGTATTTTGACTAAAGATCATGATCTTTTGATACAGGCTTGAGCTATGATACTGCGTGTTTGTTTGGTCAGGTGAACCGGTTGATCTGACTTGCTTTTCCCTTGTAGCACTACCGGAAGTAAAATTATGAATTATGTGGTTTCCATTGACATGAATAAATTGTGTAATGCGCAGACTTGCCAGGTCCTCCAGGGCTAGAAGCACTCTTTTTAGCCCCTTTTTACTCTGGCTGATGAAGAAAGGTCCTTAATGTATTCCCCTTCCCCGATTCTATTATCTCATAATTTCCTTAGTCTCATTGTAAAAGGTATAATTTGTGCAGTTCCTCAAATGCATTATCTGACAGGTCCACGTGTTAGAGAGACTTGATGAAAGCTGTAAGTAGCTTGAAGACAGTAATTATATAAACAGTAAACTTCCCTCTGCTAATAAACTCTTAGAAGTAGAGAAGTATAGTTAGTCCATACCATACTGGACTATAACACTTGCAAACAATAGCTAAAAAGGCAAACAATAAAGTGCCATGTGTGCTACTGTTATGTAATGTCAGGGGTCAATTTATATATATATATATATATATATATATATATATATATATATATATATATATATATATATATATAAATATACACTCACCTAAAGAATTATTAGGAACACCTGTTCTATTTCTCATTAATGCAATTATCTAGTCAACCAATCACATGGCAGTTGCTTCAATGCATTTAGGGGTGTGGTCCTGGTCAAGACAATCTCCTGAACTCCAAACAGAATGTCAGAATGGGAAAGAAAGGTGATTTATGCAATTTTGAGCGTGGCATGGTTGTTGGTGCCAGACGGGCCAGTCTGAGTATTTCACAATCTGCTCAGTTACTGGGATTTTCACGCACAACCATTTCTATGGTTTACAAAGAATGGTGTGAAAAGGGAAAAACATCCAGTATGCGGCAGTCCTGTGGGCAAAAATGCCTTGTGGATGCTAGAGGTCAGAGGAGAATGGGCCGACTGATTCAAGCTGATAGAAAAGCAAAGTTGACTGAAATAACCACTCGTTACAACCGAGGTATGCAGCAAAGCATTTGTGAAGCCACAACACGCACAACCTTGAGGCGGATGGGCTACAACAGCAGAAGACCCCGCCAGGTACCACTCATCTCCACTACAAATAGGAAAAAGAGGCTACAATTTGCACGAGCTCACTAAAATTGGACTGTTGAAGACTGGAAAAATGTTGCCTGGTCTGATGAGTCTCGATTTCTGTTGAGACATTCAAATGGTAGAGTCCAAATTTGGCGTAAACAGAATGAGAACATGTATCCATCCTCTGATGGCTACTTCCAGCAGGATAATGCATCATGTCACAAAGCTCGAATCATTTCAAATTGGTTTCTTGAACATGACAATGAGTTCACTATACTAAAATGGCCCCCACAGTCACCAGTTCTCAACCCAATAGAGCATCTTTGGGATGTGGTGGAACGGGAGCTTCGTGCCCTGGAATGTGCATCCCTCAAATCTCCATCAACTGCAAGATGCTATCCTATCAATATGAGCCAACATTTCTAAAGAATGCTATCAGCATCTTGTTGAATCAATGCCACGTAGAATTAAGGCAGTTCTGAAGGCAAAAGGGGGTCCAACACCGTATTAGTATGGTGTTCCTAATAATTCTTTAGGTGAGTGTATATAGAGAGAGAAGAAAAGAAAAAAGCAGCACACATTAAACGCGGGTGCAAATCCTTATGGGGGCCTGTGACCAAGGTCCCAAGTACATATAGAAGAAAAAAGGCAGCACTCCAGATTAGTGAAAAAAAGTGGATGGTTTATTCACCCATCTAGTAGCAATGTTTCAGCTCTCTCATTGGAGCCTTTGTCTAGCTGAAAAACATGTGCATAGTGGCATACATAAATAGTGCAAACAATTTCATAATCACAAATCAATGATTAAACAATAAAGTGCAAGTGCATCAAGAATATAGCAATATTAAAAGTCCCTGTCTGTGACTTGATGCCTCTCTAGCCCCCAATGGGACTTGAGTGACACTGACTCCTGAAAGGGTTGATTTATCTATTAGTTATAATATATTATATCATGTAATGCTCCGATGCAGTCTATTCGTGATTACATTACTGTGATACCCTGATGCCCGTCCCTAGCCCGGTGGGATTTTGACATGGAGCGGACATGCTGACAGGTCTGGCCAGTGAGGTGTATACGGTCTGAACCGCCGTGATGCCCCCCTGACACAGACATTCCGGTACGGAGACTGGTGGTAACCCGCCGATCTTCCGTTTGTGGATCAGCTTTTGTCTGCTGAGAACTGCGGAGCTTTGGACACTTTGAGTGTGTCTTTCCAATTCTGTATAGGGAACTTGCTGGCCTGTATGGGCATGAGCATGCGCCCTGCTAGAAAGTTAGATAGCGGCCCTCTTTATTGTGGTTCCCATATTCTCCTATATCACTACGTGTCTCGCGAGAGCACATGGAGCGGCACATGCGCAGACCGCCCTTCCGGACGCCAGCAGACTCCACCATGTCTCCATGACTCAACGTGACCCATCCAAAGTTTTTTAAGGTTTTAATCAGCTTGTGTTTGTTATGCACTGTGTACACTTTATACGTCGATTGGCAATCATGTATGTTTATTGATTTTTCCACTGTACGGATCACGCTATGCACTTTATATGACGATGTTCACAATCAATTTAGATATAATCATGATGATAGATGAATTGTACTTTTAATATTGCTATATTCTTTTTTTTCTTTTTAAAATCTGTTTATTGATTTTATAGCAGAAGTTGAAATATACGATCAATGGTGCACAAAGCAGATTTGTACAAGGTATACAAAGCAATCAAATTTGTACAATGGTATACAAAGCAAATTTGTACAATGAATGATTGATTATCGGACCCAGTGAGGTGCCATCTGGTACTCATGAGCTGCTAAGGGAAAGAAAGGATAATAGCAGGTAACAATATAACCAATACATGCTCGATCACTAGCTCTTGTTGATGTCTTGCACATTCCATCCTAGTACAGGCATATTGTACGAAGTACCAACTTGAGAGCCAAAACCAATGAAGTAGCACCGAAAATTGAAACTAATATTCTCCAAATACTGGAGGTGAAAAGAAATAAACCAACAGACAAAGAAGGTGGGAAGAAGGGAAAGAGGGGGAGGGGGGGATAAGAGGGGAGGCGGAATGGATGGGTGGGTGGGTAAACATGACACGCTATATATGACAAAAAAAAAACTTGATCTTCGAGACCAGGGTATTTGAAGCTGACACTTAAGGTCAAGATGTAGTGACCAGGCAACCAGCCGTACTGCTGAGGTGAAGTTTTGTGTATGTCTACTCTATGTTAGTGGAGACAGAGGGATATTTATATATATATATATATATATATATATATCATCCAGTAATTAGGGGTCTAGGGGATCCAGTTCTTTGAGCTGGTGATGGGTTATGTTATCTCTCCTAGTTGTCCAAGGAGTCCATATTTTTGTGTACTTATGATGTGATCATGATTCCCAGTGGGATAATTCCTCCAGCCTGGCTAGAGCTTCAACTTTCCCTCTCCATTGACGGAGACAGAGTTGACTTCCAATTTGAAGCAATTAGTAGTCTCGCTGCTGCCAGTAGAATTCTCAGGAGGGATCTTTTAGTTTGCTAAAGGATTAGGTAATAGAGTCAGGAGGGCTGTCCTTGGGCAAGTAGGAAGTACATCAACTTTTAAGTCAAGGATATCTCTTATTAGCTTAAAAACTGTTTCCCAATATGTTTTAATTTTGGGGCACGTCCACCAGATATGTAAGAAGGAACCACTTTCCGAAAGACATCTCCAGCATCTGTTAGAATTATTGCCATACATCAAACTCTATCTCACTGGGGATAAGTACCACCTAGTGAGGACTTTGTATGCGTATTCTTGTATAGACACACACCTATAAATAGTTTTAGGCACGCTCAATATAGTCTGCGTTTCCTTTTCAGAGAATTTCACTTTTAAATCTCTCTCCCATTCCTTTATGAAGTAAAGAGAGGCAGGGTATTCCATTGGTAATAAGTTCTTAGAGACAATGGAGATAATCTTCTTAGGATATAGGGTTTGTGAAAGTAGTCTTTCAAACCATGTTAATGACAGGATTTATCTGTTCCTTTATATAATAGAGCATAGAACCCACTTTTGCCGTGAATGAACCCCTGCTGTGCCTGGGTGACATGGGCCTAAATCTCTCAAAATCCTTTGTTCTATTGCTGAGTGACATGAACCCCCTTTTGCCGTGAATGAACCCCTGCTGTGCCTGGGTGACAGGGGCCTAAATCTCTCAAAATCCTCTGTTCTATTGCTGGGTGACATGAACCCCCTTTTGCCGTGAATGAACCCCAGCTGTGCCTGGGTGACATGGGCCTAAATCTCTCAAAATCCTCTGTTCTATTACTGGGTGACAAGATCCCCTCTTTTGCCGTGAATGAACCCCTGCTGTGCCTGGGTGACATGGGCCTCGTTCTCTCAAAATCCTCTGTTCTATTGCTGGGTGACATGAACCCCCTTTTGCCGTGAATGAACCCCTGCTCTGCATTGCTGACAGGGAACTAAATTTAGTGAAAACATATGTTACTGATCGGAAGATGCACGACTACATGCGCACGCTGATGATGGCATTCCCACCTGACAGCGGGGGCACAGTGGAAGCAAAAGGCAAAGGCAGAGAAGGAGAAAGAGGTCGCCAGTGCAGCTGGGGCACCACCAGCACCTGAGAAGGCAGGGTTAGCATGGCCAAAATGTGGAAAAGTTTTGTCAGCCTTGGAGTTGCTGACCTGCCCTGCAGCCAGTGTATAGTGTGAACGTGTGTTTAGCACGGCAGAGAGCATTATCACAGGCCACAGCCAATGTGGACAAGCTTACGTTTATTAAAATGAACCAGGCATGGATCCCACTGGACTTGTCCGTACCTTGTGCAGAATAGACATTTATACCAGCCTCAACCATCCATTCTTGTACTCAAGTGCACTTATTCTTTGTTTTATTTTGTTATATGTCCCAATATTTTGGGAGATACCCCAATTTAAAAATAAAAAATAACACAAATCAGTGTTGGCTACAAGAGTTGAGCGGACACCTGGATGTTCGTGTTCGGCAGGTTCGGCCAAACTTGAAAAAAAAGTTCGGGTTCGGGACCGAACTTGACCCGAACTTAACCCCGAACCCGAACCCCATTGAAGTCAATAGGGACCCAAACTTTTGGCCACTAAAATGGCTGTAAAATAGCCCTGGAAAGAGCTAGAGGGCTGCAAAAGGCAGTAAAATGTGCTTAAGAGCATGGCAAATGCTCTGCAAACAAATGTGGATAGGGAAATGAATTTAAAAAAACATAAAAGACCTTAAAAAAATAAAAATTAGGAATAATGTAGGAGGAAGAGGTTGAGGAGGCGGTGAATGGGTGGATGTGGCCGTGTAGGCTCACGTGGCGGTCTAGGTGGAAGCGGCAGCAAAGGAGGAATAGGTAGCCAACACAGATGTGTGTTATTTTGCATTTTTACATAGGGGTATCCCCCAAAATATTGGGAGATATAAAAAAAAAAAAAGGAATAAGTGCACTTGAGTACAAGGATGGATGGTTGAGGCTGTTAGAACTGTCTATTCTGCACAAGGTACAGACAAGTCTTGTGGGATCCAGGCCTGGTTCATTTTAATGAACGTAAGCTTGTCCACGTTGGCTGTGGACAGGCGGCTGCGTCTATCTGCAATGACGCCTCCTGCCGTGCTCAATACACGTTCAGAGAGTACACTGGCTGCAGATCAGGCCAGCACCTCCAAGGCATACAGGGCAAGCTCTGGCCATGTGGACAATTTGGAGACGCAGAAGTTGAATGGGGCAGAACCATCAGTCAGTACATGTAGGCGTGTGCACAGGTACTGTTCCACCATGTTGTTCAAATGCTGCCTCCTGCTAACACGCTCCATATCAGCAATTGGGGCCGGTTGTTGCGGCGAGGTGACAAAGCTTTTACACATGTTGGCCATGCAAACCCTGCCTTCTGAGGTGCTGGTGCTGACACAGCGGCATTGGCGAGCTCTTCCTTCTCCCCTGTCTTCACCTTGTGCTTCCACTTGTCCCCCGGCGTCAGTCGGGAATGCTCTCAGGAGCGCGTCTACCAGCGTGCGACTCTAGTCGCGCATCTTCCGATCACGCTCCAGTGAGGGAATTAAGGACTGCACATTGTTTTTGTAACGGGGATGCAGCAGGGTGGCCACCCAGTAGTCAGCACACGTTAAAATGTGGGCAACTCTGCTGTCGTTGCGCAGGCACTGCAGCATGTAGTGGCTCATGTGTGCCAGGCTGCCCAGAGGTACGGACAAGCTGTCCTCTGTGGGAGGCGTATCGCCTGCGTCCTCCGTATCCCCCCAGCCAAGCACCAGTCATGGGCCCGAGCTGCGTTGGATGCCACCCCGCTGTGAACTTGCTTCATCCCCATCCTCCTCCTCCTCCAGTATTGGGCCCTGGCTGGCCAAATTTGTACTTGGCTTCTGCTATTGCAAAAAACATCCCTCTGAGCCACTTCTAAAAGACTGGCCTGAAAATGTTAGCGATGACCCCTCTTCCTCCTCCTTCTAATCGTCCTGGGCCACATCCTCTTCCATCATCGCCCTAAGTATTTTCTCAATGAGACATAGAAGTGGTATTGTAACGCTGATAACGGCATCATTGCCACTGGTCATGTTGGTGGAGTACTCGAAACAGCGCAACAGGGCACACAGGTCCAGTCATTGGTGGTGAAGTGGTGCTGTTCCACAGTGCAACTCACCCGTGCAAGCTGTAGCTGAAACTCCACTATGGCCTGCTGCTGCTCACACAGTCTCTCCAGCATGTGCAAGGTGGAGTTCCACCTGGTGGGCACGTCGCATATGAGGTGGTGAGCGGGAATGTCAAAGTTACGCTGTAGAGCAGACAGCAGAGCGGCGGCAGGATGAGAACGCCGGAAGCGGGCACAGACGGCCCGCACTTTATGCAGCAGCTCTGACATGTCGGGGTAGTTGTGAATAAATTCCTGCACCACCAAATTCAGCACATGCGCCAGTCGGTCTGTTGTTCTATACCCTGCCACAACACCTGTGCGGTGTGGGGCCTGTCCCCCAAACACATCAGTTTCAGAACGGCCTGCTGACGTTTACCCCTGGCTGTGCTGAAGTTGGATATGTATGAAAAAAGGAAGAAAAACAGGGGATGCGGTTACCAAACACCACCAAAGTACACAGAATGCACAACAGGTGGAAAAGGAACCAGAGGCGCCAGAGATAATGGACAGAAGTATAGAGATGGTGGATAGTAATTAATGCTAATAAAGAAGGCAGCCTGAGATAGTGTTAGCGATGCTATACACTTGATAGACAAATGGAGAGAAGGGTAAAGGATGGGCCGTGTGTGCCTGAAGCGTCCAGAAAAGGAGTCTCAAGACGGCCTTATCCCCACCCCAAAAAAAGAGAACAAAATTCGGCGCCACTCTTAGGATACGATAATAATAATAATAATGTTCACAGGTAAACCATAAATGTCACGTGCATATATTGGCGTATCGACCACACAATGCGCTGACAATGTTTAGGAAAATACCAAAGCACGCATGCTCACAAATAATGTTAGTAAGAGTTGCTAAACAATCATAGAAATTTAAAAATTAACAATTAAAAAATAAAAAATCAAGATTGTGTACAATCCTGATGCACTCACTTCACAGGGGGGTGTGCCACCAGGATAAAGCTCAAGACACCTGGAGCAGAAACCCCCCCCAGCCAAGGTCGCCTGTAGTATGTAGAAGATCTGACGTCAGCGCTCCAAATGTACCAAGTTGGATATATACGGCACGCGGAATGGCGATTCTTCGTCAATCTTTTATTTAAATAAAATGGCTCAACGCTTTTCGGGGAGAGACAGTAGTCCCCTTCATCAGG
Source organism: Bufo bufo (assembly GCF_905171765.1). Classification (NCBI taxonomy): domain Eukaryota; kingdom Metazoa; phylum Chordata; class Amphibia; order Anura; family Bufonidae; genus Bufo; species Bufo bufo. Next base: position 122,465,045 of record NC_053398.1, read on the forward strand.
AGCAGAATATATATGTGCTGAAGTTGGTGGTGAAGGTCTGACGCTGACCGGATGAGGAGGAGGAAGTTGAGTAGGAAGAGGAGGCAACAGGAGGCAAAGAATGATGCCCTGCGATCCTTGGCGGCGGAAGGACGTGCGCCAAACAGCTCTCCGCCTGGGGCCCAGCCGCCACTACATTTACCCAGTGTGCAGTATGGAGATAAAGCGTCCCTGGCCGTGCTTACTGGTCCACGTATCTGTGGTTAGGTGGACCTTGCCACAGATGGCGTTACGCAGTGCACACTTGATTTTAACCGATACTTGGTTGTGCAGGGAGGGCACGGCTCTCCTGGAGAAGTAGTGGCAGCTGGGGACGACGTACTGTGGGACAGCAAGCGACATGAGCTGTTTGAAGCTGTCCGTCTCCACCATCCTGAATGACAGAATTTCAAAGGCCAGTAGTTTAGAAATGCTGGCATTCAGGGCCAGGGATCGAGGGTGGCTAGGTGGGAATTTACGCTTTCTCTCCAAGGTTTGTGAGATGGAGAGCTGAACGCTGCCGTGTGACATGGTGGAGATGCTTGGTGACAGAGGTTGTGGTCTTGGTGGCACATCCTCTGGGCGGCAGGTGCCAACGTTTCTCCAGAGGTGGAGGAAGAGGCTGAGGCAGCAGCAGAAGAGGGAGCAGGAGGGGCCTGAGCCCTTTCTTGGTTTTGAAGGTGCTTACTCCACTGTAGTCTCACATGTAGATGCCTGGTCATGCAGGTTGTGCTAAGGTTCAGAACGTTAATGCCTCGCTTCAGGCTCTGATGGCACAGCGTGCAAACCACTCGCGTCTTGTCGTCAGCACATTGTGTGAAAAAGTGCCATGCCAGGGAACTCCTTGAAGCTGCCTTTGGTGTGCTCGGTCCCTGGTGACGGTGGCCAGTAGCAGGCGAACTGTTTTGGCGACGGCTGCTCTGCTTTTGCACCCTGCTCCCGCTTTTGCTACGCTGTTGGCTCAGTCTCACCACTGCCTCTTCCTCCGAACTCTGAAAGTCAGTGGCACGACCTTCATTCCATGTGGGGTCTAGGACCTCATCATCCCCTGCATCGTCTTTCACCCAGTATTCCTCCCTGACCTCCTTTTCGGTCTGCACACTGCAGAAAGACGCAGCAGTTGGCACCTGTGTTTTGTCATCATCAGAGACGTGCTGAGGTGGTATTCCCATGTCCTCATCAGGAAACATAAGTGGTTCTGCATCAGTGAATTCTATGTCTTCCACCCCTGGGGAAGGGCTAGGTGGATGCCCTTGGGAAACCCTGCCAGCAGAGTCCTTAAACAGCATAAGAGACTGCTGCATGACTTGAGGCTCAGACAGGTTCCCCGATATGCACGGGGGTGATGTGACAGACTGATGGGCATGGGTTTCAGGCGCCACCTGTGCGCTTTCTGCAGAAGACTGGGTGGCAGATAATGTGAACGTGCTGGATCCACTGTCGGCCACCCAATTGACTAGCGCCTGTACTTGCTCAGGCCTTACCATCCTTAGAACGGCGTTTGGCCCGACCAAATATCGCTGTAGATTCTGGCGGCTACTGGGACCTGAGGTAGTAGGTTCAGTAGGACGTGTAGCTGTGGCAAAATGGCCACGTCCTCTTCCTGCACCAGAGGCTCCACCAACACCACCACCACGACCATGATCGCGTCCCTTATTAGATGTTTGCCTCATAGTTAGCGTTCAACAAGCAAAGTAAAAAGTGGTTAAATATGTTAAAAATAATTAACCGCCAATAAAAACACTGATGTAGGGTATTGCAGTAAAAAAATGTTTTTTAACTCTATATGACAGCAGTATTTGTGGCCTAAATTTCACAGTAACTTATGCACCTCTAATCCCAGATGTGCAGTATATCAGAGTTTTTTTTTAACTCCAGTAAACAAAAGCCATATTTGTGGCCTAAATTTCACAGTAATTTATGCTCCTCTAATCCCAGATGTGCAGTATATCATAGGATTTTTTTTAACCCCAGTAAGCAAAAGCTGTATTTGTGGCCTAAATTTTACAGTAATTTATGCACCTCTAATCCCAGATGTGCAGTATAGCAGAGTTTTTTTTTTAACCCCAGTAAGCAAAAGCTGTATTTGTGGCCTAAATTTCACAGTCACGTATGCACGTCTAATCCCAGATATGCAGTATATCAGAGGGTTTTTTAACCCCAGTAAGCAAAAAGCCGTATTTGTGGCCTAAATGTGACACTCACTTATGCACGTCTAATCCTAGATGTGCACTATATGAAACAGAAGTTTTTTTTTCACCCCAGTATGCCCCAGTATGAGAAAGCCGTATTTGTGGCCTAAATTTTACAGTCACTTATGCACGTCTAATCCCAGATGTGCAGTATATCAGAGGATTTTTTAACCCCAGTAAGCAAAAAGCCATATTTGTGGCCTAAATTTCACAGTCACAGTTTCACCCAGTATGCCCCAGTATGCCAAAGCTGTATTTCTGGCCTAAATGTGACACTCACTTATGCAACTATAATCCTAGATGTGCACTATATGAAACATGTTTTTTTTTCACCCCAGTATGCCCCAGTATGAAAAAAGCCGTGTTTCTGGCCTAAATTTCACAGTAACTTATGCATGTCTAATCCCAGATGTGCAGTATATCAGAGGATTTTTTCACCCCAGTAAGCAAAAAGCTGTATTTCTGGCCAAAATGTGACACTTATGCATGTCTAATCCCAGATGTGCACTATATGAAACAGATGTTTTTTTTTCACCCCATTAAGCAAAAAAACTTATTTGTGGCCTAAATTTCACAGTCACTTATGCATGTCTAATCCTAGATGTGCAGTATATGAAACAGGGGGGTTTGTTTCACCCAGTATGCCCCAGTATGCCAAAGCTGTATTTCTGGCCTAAATGTGACACTCACTTATGCACCTATAATCCTAGATGTGCACTATATGAAACATGTTTTTTTTCACCCCAGTATGCCCCAGTATGAGAAAGCCGTGTTTCTGGCCTAAATTTCACAGTAACTTATGCAAGTCTAATCCCAGATGTGCAGTATATCAGAGGTTTTTTTAACCCCAGTAAGAAAAAAGCCGTATTTGTGGCCTAAATTTCACAGTCACTTATGCACATCTAATCCCAGATGTGCAGTATATCAGAGGATTTTTTCACCCCAGTAAGCAAAAAGCTGTATTTCTGGCCTAAATGTGACACTTATGCATGTCTAATCCCAGATGTGCACTATATGAAACAGATGTTTTTTTTTCACCCCATTAAGCAAAAAAACTTATTTGTGGCCTAAATTTCACAGTCACTTATGCATGTCTAATCCCAGATGTGCAGTATATGAAACAGAGGGGTTTGTTTCACCCAGTATGCCCCAGTATGCCAAAGCTGTATTTCTGGCCTAAATGTGACACCATATGAAACATGTTTTTTTTTCACCCCAGTATGCCCCAGTATGAAAAAAGCCGTGTTTCTGGCCTAAATTTCACAGTAATTTATGCATGTCTAATCCCAGATGTGCAGTATATCAGAGGGTTTTTTAACCCCAGTAAGCAAAAAGCCGTATTTGTGGCCTAAATTTCACAGTCACTTATGCACATCACTTATGCATGTCTAATCCCAGATGTGCAGTATATGAAACAGAGGGGTTTGTTTCACCCAGTATGCCCCAGTATGCCAAAGCTGTATTTCTGGCCTAAATGTGACACTCACTTATGCACCTATAATCATAGATGTGCACTATATGAAACAAATGTTTTTTTACCCCAGTATGCCCCAGCAAGCAAAAAGCCATATTTGTGGCCTAAATTTCACAGTCACTTATGCACGTCTAATCCCAGATGTGTAGTATATCAGAGGGTTTTTTAACCCCAGTAAGCAAAAAGCTGTATTTCTGTCCTAAATGTGACACTCACTTATGCACCTATAATCCTAGATGTGCACTATATGAAACAGATGTTTTTTTTTCGCCCCAGTATGCCCCAGTATGAGAAAGCCGTATTTCTGGCCTAAATTTCACAGTCACTTATGCAGCGATAATCCTAGATGTGCACTATATGAAAAAAAGGTTTTTTTTTAACCCCAGTGTCTCAAAGCAGTATTTCTGGACTTGCAGACATGCAGATATCCTGTGCTATTGCACTATCATTGCATAAAATGGCTGCCGATTATGTATTGATATTGACTAACTGAAGGAAAAAAAGTTTGTTTTCAGTAGTAGTTGGCTCAGGGCACTGCACCCACAAAACACATTTGCTGTAGATCACTGAGTAAAAGAGCAGTTCTTCATAAGATTTCTCCCTGATCTCTCCCTCACAGCAGCTGCAGCCTATCCCTACACTAATCCGAGCAGAGTGACGGGCGGCGCTACATGACTCCAGCTTAAATAGAGCCTGGGTCACATGCTGCAGTTGGCCAATCACAGCCATGCCAATAGTAGGCATGGCTGTGATGGCCTTTTGGGGCAAGTAGTATGACGCTTGTTGATTGGCTGCTTTGCAGCCTTTCAAAAAGCGCCATAAAAATCGCCGAACACCGAACCCAAACTTTTACGTAAATGTTCGGGTTCGGGTCCGGGTGCCGAAAAACCTAAAGTTCGGTACGAACCCGAACTTTACAGTTCGGGTTCGTTCAACTCTATTGGCTACCTATTCCTCCTTCACCGCCACTTCGACCTACACCGCCTTGTCAACCTACAACGCCACATCCACCCATCCACCGCCTCCTCAACCTCCTACTCCTAGATCCAGATTGTTATTTTTATTTTTTCTGTATTTTATGTTATTTTAAGTCATTTCCCTATCCACATTTGTTTGCAGAACAGTTGCCATGCTCTTAAGCACATTTTGATGCCTTTTGCAGCCCTCTAGCCCTTTCCAGGACTATTTTAGAGCCATTTTAGTGGCCAAAAGTTCGGGTCCCCATTGACTTCAATGGGGTTCGGGTTCGGGGTCAAGTTCGGGTCCCGAACCCGAACTTTTTTTTCAAGTTCGGCCGAACTCGTTGAACCCGTATCTGGTATTGCAGCTCATCCCCAACAAAAAAAACACAAAGCTAGAAACAGTGACCACATTAAAGACAGACACTTAAGCTGCTATATAGTGTTATAGGAAATGTGGGCACTATAGCCCCTATAGGGGTTCTAGGACATTACTGCTCCTATAGTTTTTTTTTTTTTTGAAAGGGAGACAACACAGTTCCTACAGGGGTACTAGAAAATGTACACACTACAGCTCCTATAGGAGTTCTAGAAAACAAAGATGACACAGCTCCTTTAGAGATTCCAGGAAAGGTATATACTGCATCTTCTATAGAGGTTATAGAAAAGACAGACTTTAAGGCTCCTATAGGGATTTTAAGAAGAGTATACTCTACAGCTCCTTTAAGGATTCTATGAAAAGCAGACACTACAGCTTTTATAGGGATTCTTCTGAAGACAGACATAACTTTCATAGTGGTGCTAAGACAGGAATATACTATGGCTTCTATAGAGACTCTAGAAATGGCAGACTCTACAGCTCATTTAGGGACTTTAAAAAAGGCAGACACTACATCTTCTATAGGGATTCAAAGGCAGACACAACAGCCTTGAAAAAGGTTCTAGTAAAAGTATCTACTACAGCTCCTATAGGGTTCTTGTAAAGGCAGCCACTGCAGCTCCTATAGGTGTTCTTTTTTCCTTAGTCTCTCAATGTCAGATGTGGAAAAATTGGGTAACAGTCTTTTTGCCAATTTTTATATATAAAAAAAAAAGGACATGTCCATTTTCACAGCCGGACAGACCTGACTTGTTAGACAGCTCATGGTGTCACCATACGTTCCCAGCGATCATGCTGATGGGGCGCATGGTGACGTTATCATGCTGGGAGCGCAGGTCCTTCAGCATCAAGAGAGAATTAACTTGCCTCTACTCATGTCAGTGAATGAGGTGAGTACTTTTTGTCTTTCGGTTTAAATTAAAAAAAAAAACATTATTGCAGCTGAGGACCACTATGGGTGACATTGAGGGCCATTATTACTGCTGGGGACCACTATGGGGGACCTTTTTACTGCTGGGAGCCACTATGGGGGACATTATGTATACTGTAAGTCAATGAAAATCATCTATTTTAATGGCCGTTTTTAACAGTGTGCCTGTTTTTCCGTAGCTTTATGTTTAACTGTCACCTTTTTATTTTATTTGTAAGGGTGGGTTCACAAAAAACTAATATATAGCAATATAGTGAATATTATGTAATAATTATGTAGTAAGTCAGTGATAATATCTGACATTGGAAAAGCTGGGTAATAACTCAGTGTAGATCGCAAGTTATTACCCAGCTTTCCCAGTGTCAGATTTTATCACTGAGTTATTACCCAGCTTTCCCAGTGTCGGATATCATCCTAGTGTAGATCGCAAATATTCTAATCGCGAATTTTCCATGCAAAAGGCTACACTAATAAGCTTGTCAAAAGACTCAGTCTAATATTCTTGTCAGAAGACTATGAAACCAATAGATGGCGCTGTTCATAACTCAATAGTGCCCTCTATTGGTTTTCATAGTCTTATGACAGCTGAAAAATAAGGCAGATTCTGCTCATTTGCATGTCTTTCCAATAAGCCCATGTTTATGCTAATTTGTTTTTACATGACAAAACTGTATAGAAAGGTTATTGAATATTATGTTAGGACAATCTGAATTAGTTTTGTCGTCCTAATGATATTGAGCTAGGTGTGCAGGTCCACCCAAGCCATCCAACAAATGCAAAATATCTGTGAGGCTTACTGGTTCTCAGTCAGATGACAGCTGGTTTGGAATGTCTCATAGTGCACGAGGCTGCCATCTAAAGGTATGCTGACAGTATCTGTCTCATGGATAGATTGATGGCTTGCACATACCTGGATTTTGGCATATAGCCTTTATGTGGTTGTCTATTGTATGTCGTACATTATAAGCTATCCTCTTAATAGTGTTTCTAAGTCATTTTGATGGGTTTTCCATCAATTTCTAACTTTTTTTTAATGAACCAGACATTCTCTTCTCTTTCGAGTAAGGGGTGCCTGGTTGTCTCCCATTGACTTCCATTATACTCGGGTGCTCGGCCGAGCACACGAATATAGCAATGTATTCGGGCCGAACACCCAAATACTTTGGTGCTCGCTCATTACTAATCATTAGTCTCAATGTAAGCCAGCAAGGAAGCTGTCTTACATTTAGACTGGCGCTGGATGTGCTGAAGCTATGTAGAGGCACTGCCAGATAAAGGGCTTATTAAGATTGGTGTCTAAAACGTCTATTTTACGGTATATAGGGACATTTATATTATATATAGTATATTAATGTCCCTATATACGGTAGAGAAGCTTCCCCCCGTCTCCCTGCATTGCCAGTAGCGAGCACTTACTGCTCACTTAGGCATCTCTCCCTGCAGCTTCATTACACAGTGTGCCAGGTGTATAGGACAAGCTCACTGTCAGCGCTGGCCACGCTGATCAATGAGCAAGAACTAAGGGGATCATTTACTATCAGATATACACCAGTTTTCTGGCATATATTTGTCGCAGATTGCGGTGCAAGGTTACTTGAGCCACAATCTGCAACTTTTCTGTGCTCACGCCAGGGAAAGTGGCATAGGCAGGGAAGGGAACGCCTGTTTTAAGCGTAAAAATGTTTCTAAATTTAATCCAACAAGGAAGCTGGCTTACATTTAGACTGGCGCTAGATACGACAAAGTTATATAGAGGCTGGTGCGGCTACGTAACTTTGGCAGATCCACCACCAGCGCAGGAGGGACGAAGACAGGCATCTAAAACGCCAGTCTTAATAAATGGTTCTCTAAGTGTATAAATATATATTTGATTCAAACATATTAGCCTACTGTCCCCAGACTGTGAGGGAGCAGTGAGGGCAGACGCCCAGCACCTCCCAGCCCGTCTTCCTGGTCAAAGCAGCACTGTACTGTTAGGAAGACAGAAAATATCGCTGCTAAGGGACATTTCTCCCCAAGTTTTTGCCCAATTTGCCTAAATAAGGTATATTAGAAAAATGTTCCTTATCTCTGTCCCTACACATTAACAAAAAAGAAAAAAAATATGACATTTACACTTTAAGGGTCTTGGTAGCCTGATCCTCACTGATCAAGACATGGTGGCATTTACTTAATGGATCAGTCGGCACTGTGTAGTAGCGTGCGGGTGCACGGTCCTAGGGCTGGTATCCCGGACAATAGTAATGATAATGAAGGACCGACACTCCCATATTGCTGTGAATTATTCTTTTATTGTCACTCGATCTGTGACAATAAAAGAAGTGCCGAAACGTGTGTCACAGAAGTGCCGAAACATGTCACAGATAGAGTGACAATAAAAGAATAATTCAAAGCAATTTGTGAGTGACGGTCCTTCATTATCATTACTATGGTGGCATTTGCTGTGACAACCAAAAAAACAGCTACTATGGCGTGAGACCCCTTTAATTAAAAAAAGCACACTCAGCAGAAGCCAATGTGCTGATGTTTTTTGTTACTAATTACGGATACAATGTAACTGAATTTCGAGGAGGTCATCCATGGATCACAGCTTCCAGAAAACGCACCATGGTTATAATCTAACAATAAATTACATAATTATTTACTCAAAGGACCTTCCATATATAAAATCACTGCTACGTGGCACTAAACATCATGATTGAATAGGGTCACGCTACATAGGCAACCTCCTAAACAAGCAAATAGATATTGATGTGATGAATGTATTTGTCTGGAACCTTTACAATTTATTATATTTCATCTATGTTTACTGGGCTGATATGATCAATACTACAGCAAAAAAAAAAAAAAAAGTGAAAATGGGAAACAATTTGTTTTCCAGATTTTCAAATATCCAGAAAACATAACTTGATGCATAAAAACTTGGCGTATGAATTAAATTTTATCACAATACCTCTCAGTTCCCAGCCACGAGCTACCATTATACCAAATATCCCACGAGGGACAGATATAGATTTTTATCATTTTAGTTTTTCTTCTCAGCAATTTTCAAAAGCGATAAAACAGGAGACAAACAGTAAAATGATCCAACTTATGTAGATGAATGCCGTGTGGATAGGTGACTGATATCGCCGGGGTCCATAGTATGTGTAAGGCTAAGACCGAGCCCCACGCTACCTCGGAGAAGATGATGAAGCCGCGGATGATAAAAAAAGAAAATGTTATTTTGACATCAAAGACATGAACTGGTGGCGCTCCTCAGCCCTGATCAAAATGCTGGAACTAATAAACTGTACAATATGGGAGCTGCTAATCAGAGGAGTAAAATATTGATAATGTATTATAATCCAGGACAATACCGGTCTCCTGTATTAACGACGTAAGCCCATCTGATTGCTAAACATGAGCCAAAGTGTTTTCTTATTCATAGAAGATTCCTAAAATGATATTCAAATAATTATTTTCGAATTCTGAAAATGTAGAATACGTAATGTGTCAGACCCAGATTTGAATCCCTTTTCCTTTCTCTATTAAAGGGGTAACAAATCAATTTCTCCTGAAATGGCGGTTAAAAATAAATAAATAAATAAACATACTCACCTTTTCCATTTGAGCGCGAAGAGGCTGTCACACCCATCTTGATTGAAGAAAACGCGCCGACGTGATAACGTCACACTGCTCGCTCAGCGCTCGTCCCAATTGATGTGTTTTCTTCAATCAAGATGTCCGCGACGGCCTCTGCACGATCAAATGAGTAAGGTGAGTGTATATATTTTTTGTTTTAACCCTTGATTAACCCCCTGATAAACTGAATGCGACTGAGATGCCGCAATCAGCATTAAACGCGGTGTCTGAGGGCTTAAATGATGGGGGCGGCGCGATCGTCGTTCCCCATCATTGCTCCTGCTCCATACAATGGAATTCAATTTGTAACAAAGCAATTCATAACAAATCAAATTTCTTGACAAAATTCGGTGAAGCAGCTGAATAAAAATTTTTAAAACCTGGCTCATCTCTGCCCAGCACATCAGATTCTCCCCAACATCCAAAGCTTCAAAAGCAACTTGAAAACCCTCCCCTTCAGGAAAGCCCTTCACCTATAAAGAGCTTGCTGCCACCGCACAGCCAAATGAGCAGCCTTTACTGTCCCCTCTCCCTTGTAGATTGTAAGCTCTCGCGGGCAGGGTCCTCGCCCCTCTGTACCAGTCTATTAATAGGTTCATGCTTATTGTACTTTTTGTGTTATTGCGCTTTTTTATTATGTACGTGTAACCTCTATTAGGGTGAGTTCACATCAGCGTTATGGATTCCGTTATGGCTCTCCGTCATAACATGGTTATAACTGAAAATAACCGAATCCATAAGACGGAAGTCAAAACAGAAGCCTTTAAGAGGCATTCCGTTTTGATCCGTCATAATACAAGGCTATGGGCAGCAGAACAGATCCGTCCTGGTTTACATTATGCAGGTGTCCGGTCCTGCATTACGGAAACCAGGACGGATCCGTTATGCTGCCCATAGACTTGTATTAATACGGAATGCAAAATAGAAGCCTTTAAAAGGCATTCCGTTTTGCTTTCCGTCATAATAGAAGTCTATGGGAATCATAACGGATCTGTCCTGTTTCCGTTATGCAGAACGGACAAAAGAGTCCTGTCTAAAGGACTATGTTTTCCGTCTTGCATAACGGGAACCAGACGGATCCGTTATGATTCCCAATGACTTCTATTATGACGGATCAAAACAGAATGCCTCTTAAAGGCTTCCGTTTTGCATTCCGTTATAATACAAGTCTATGGGCAGCATAACGGATCCGTCCTGGTTTCCGTAATGCAGGACCGGACACCTGCATAATGGAAACCAAGACGGATCTGTTCTGCTGCCCATAGCCTTGTATTAAAAAACCGAATGATAGATAGATAATAGATATAATAGATATATATGAGATAGATGATAGATAGATATTAGATAGATAGATAGATAGATAGATAGATTGATAGATAATAGATAGATAGATAAATATAGATAGATATAGATAGATAGAAAGATAGATAGATAGATAAATGATAGAAAGCTAGATAGATAGATAGATATGAGATAGATAGATAGATAATAGATAGATAGATAGATAGATAGATATGAGATAGATAGATAGATAGATAGATAGATAGATAATTTTTTATAATGTTTTTTTCCCTTGATACATAAAGTATATTTTAGCCTTGCTACAACTTCTATACTGAAACCATAAAAATTTCAGGAAAAATCTTACATTTCTGGAGTTTGCTAAACTGCAGTTTCAATTGATATTTCTAAATCAGACTTCTGTTAAAGGTTACTGACTAACACATTGATTTGCTGTGATCTAGCTTCACACACATTTCATGCAGTATTGGGTTTTGAGTCCTGTCTCATTATGATCTCTTATTGTCTGTGCGTGTTCTCAGACACAGTCCTAATACTGATAACTGGCGGCACATTCCATACCAGACAGATTAACCCTGCAAGGACTCTCCTCTCTACAAACATCCAGAATACCTTATAAAAAATTTCATTTTACCCACATTCTTCAAATTCCACAAACACTGAACATTAGAAATCCCTACTATGCTCATGTGTGATCGAGCATAGGGTCGACAGCAGTTTTATAAGTTTAAATCTTTCTTTCTTTTCTTTCCTTATTTTTTTCCTTTCTTTTCTTCCTACCTCCCTTCCTTCCCTCCCTCCCTCCCTCCCCCCCTCCCTCCTTTCCTTCCTTCCTTCCTTCCTTCCTTTCCCTCCCTTCTTTCCTTCCTTCCTTCCTTCCTTCCTTCCTCCCTCCTTTCCTTCCTTCATTCCTTCCCCCCTCCATCCCTTCCTTCCCTCCTTCCTCCCTCCCTTCCTTCCTTCCTTCCTCCCTCTCTTTCTTTCTTTCTTTCTTTCTTTCTTTCTCTCTCTTTCTTTTCCTATATAGAGCCAGGCTTGGACAGGCCCACATGGGTACAGATGAATCCCTCGGAGGGCCCCTGATCAAGGTGGGCCCCTTGCCTTCCACCCCCTGTACAAGTGGCACATCAAACAGTAGACTTACTGCACTAAATACAGATAGGCAGTGTGCAGCAGCTCAAACAGCCTAAGTTCATGTAAAAACTGAGGCAAACATTTAAGAAACTCCCCAGTTTAGTAATATGGACACATTCATGTGGCTGAGATGACTTCTAGGTACAGAGGCAAGACAACCAGTGTCCTCCTTTCCCAGAGACCTACCTTCACAAAGTTGCTGCTGGTACCTCATAATTAGTGTTGAGTGAATCGAGATCGCTCCAAACTTCGTTTTAAAGAGGACCTTTCACTTGTAAAAACAATGTGAACTAAGTATGCTGACATATAGAGCGGCGTCCGGGGATCTCACTGCACCTACTATTATCCCCGGGCGCCGCTCCGTTCTCCCGTTATGCCCTCCGGTTCCTTTGCTCTTTAAGTTATAGTAGGCGGTGTCTTCCTTTGTCCTGTGGGCGTCTCCCAGGCTGTGAGCTGTGGGCTGCGATTGGCCAGCGCTGCAGCCTAGGAGAAAGAGACGCCCACAGGACAAAGGAAGACACCGCCTACTATAACTTAAAGAGCAAAGGTACCGGAGGGCATAACGGGAGAACGGAGTGGCGCCCGGGGATAATAGTAGGTGCAGTGAGATCCCCGGGCGCCGCTCTATATGTCAGCATACTTAGTTCACATTGTTTTTACAAGTGAAAGGTCCTCTTTAATACTACGCAGAGATCCGTCTCCATACAGTATAAAATGTATGGGCTCCAGCGAAGAGAAGAAAATAACTGCGGCCATCGATTTTTAAACTTTAAAACCATTTTAAAACATGGATCCAAAGTCAGCTTTGTTACTGAGGTACCAGCCGGTATGGTTTTAAAGTTTTAAAGTTTCGAAATTGCAGTCTGAAGTTATACACAGAAGTCTCACAAAACTTCGGTGATAATTCACTTCGCTTCTCCGGAGCCCATACATGTTAATGCTGTATAGAGACAAATCTCCGTACAGCATTAAAAGGAAGTTGGGAGCGAATCTAGGATCCAAAACTCAATTCACTTAACACTACCCATATTCAATCATCCAGTAGAGTCTTGCAGCTGTCTGCTGCTGTGTGATTACATCCGTATGGTGGGTCCTCAAAATAAATTTTACTCGTGGACCCTAGACAGCCCAGTCCAACGCTGTATATAGCTACTGTATCTTCTATCAATCTCACTTCTATATATCTATTATCTATATATATATATATATATATATATACATTCACCTAAAGAATTATTAGGTACACCATACTAATACGGTGTTGGACCCCCTTTTGCCTTCAGAACTGCCTTAATTCTACGTGGCATGGATTCAACAAGGTGCTGATAGCATTCTTTAGAAATGTTGGCCCATATTGATAGGATAGCAACTTGCAGTTGATGGAGATTTGAGGGATGCACATACAGGGCACGAAGCTCCCATTCCACCACATCCCAAAGATGCTCTATTGGGTTGAGATCTGGTGACTGTGGGGGCCATTTTAGTACAGTGAACTCATTGTCATGTTCAAGAAACCAATTTGAAATGATTCGAGCTTTGTGACATGATGCATTATCCTGCTGGAAGTAGCCATCAGAGGATGGGTACATGGTGGTCATGAAGGGATGGACATGGTCAGAAACAATGCTCAGGTAGCCTGTGGCATTTAAACGATGCCCAATTGGCACTAAGGGGCCTAAAGTGTGCCCAGAAAACATCCCCCACACCATTACACCACCACCGCCAGCCTGCACAGTGGTAACAAGGCATGATGGATACATGTTCTCATTCTGTTTACGCCAAATTCGGACTCTACCATTTGAATGTCTCAACAGAAATCGAGACTCATCAGACCAGGCAACATTTTTCCAGTCTTCAACAGTCCAATTTTGGTGAGCTCGTGCAAATTGTAGCCTCTTTTTCCTATTTGTAGTGGAGATGAGTGGTACCTGGCGGGGTCTTCTGCTGTTGTACCCCATCCGCCTCAAGGTTGTGCGTGTTGTGGCTTCACAAATGCTTTGCTGCATGCCTCGGTTGTAACGAGTGGTTATTTCAGTCAACGTTGCTCTTCTATCAGCTTGAATCAGTCAGCCCATTCTCCTATGACCTCTAGCATCCACAAGGCATTTTTGCCCACAGGACTGCCGCATACTGGATGTTTTTCCCTTTTTACACCATTCTTTGTAAACCCTAGAAATGGTTGTGCGTGAAAATCCCAGTAACTGAGCAGATTGTGAAATACTCAGACCGGCCCGTCTGGCACCAACAACCATGCCATGCTCAAAATTGCCTAAATCACCTTTCTTTCCCATTCTGACATTCAGTTTGGAGTTCAGGAGATTGTCTTGACCAGGACCACCCCCCTAAATGCATTGAAGCAACTGCCATGTGATTGGCTGACTAGATAATTGCATTCTTTAGGTGAGTGTATATATATATCATCTATCTATCTATGATCGGTCTATCTATCTATCTATCTATCTATCTATCATCTATATATCTATTATCTATATATCTATTATATATCTATCTCCTATCTATCTATATATTGATATCTATCTATCTTAACAACTATTGTGAATTTTGCTGTTAAGATTCTTGTTAGAGAACAGGAAGTTGTTCTAAAAGTACTAAAACATTGAACAGTTGGACATGTGCATTCAAAAGTTTAGAGAAGGTCACATTAAGTTCACCTGTAAAGGTTAAAGTGCATTTTAGGTTCATCCTGAAATTTCAACCAAAGGTTTAATATCCCTATCTTTTTATGAGTAGTGTATTATCTATCTATCTATCTATCTATCTTTCTTTCTTTCTTTCTTTCTTTCTTTCTTTCTTTATATCAATATGTCTTTCTACGTATCTATCTATCTATCTATCTAATCGAAAATATCCACGGCGCTTCCTTCAGTAAAAAAGTGTAGATTTATTCACCAGCAGTGCTTGAGGAAGGTTCCAGAACTGAAACGTTGCTAATAGTGAATAAATCGACACTTTTTTACTGAAGGAAGTGCCGTGCATATTTTCGATTATTTATCTTGGAGGAGAGGATCGCTCCATCATTCGCTGGCACCTGTTTCTCTACATTTCTGCTGTGCAGTTCACATATTTGGGACTTTGCTATCTATCTATCTATCTCCTATCTATCTATCTATCTATCTATCTATCTATCTCCTATCTATCTATCTATCTATCTATTATCTATCTATCTATCTATCTATCTATCTATCTCCTATCTATCTATCTATCTATCTATCTACCAATCTCATATCTATCTATCTATCTATCTATCTATCTATCTATCTACTATCTATCATCTATCTATCTCCTATCTATCTATCTATCTATCTATCTATCTATCTATCTATTATCTATCTATTATCTTTATATTATCTATCTATCTCTCTATCTATCTAATATCTATCTCTGTTTGTTTTTTATTGTGTCGGTGAGGACATAATATATGTATGTACGTTTTGTTTCTCATTTTGTGTCTTCAGAAAACAGAAGATGTCGGACTTTGTAAACATGGCATGAATGTCCCTTTATTCCGTTATTCTCAGCTTTTCAGCTCTGTGAAGCTATTTTTAAAGCTCAGGTTGCCGTAAGGATTGTGTCCACTCAGTCAGAATTTGCAATGAGTAGCTTATGCTGTCTGTATTCCCTGCTACCAGATGATATAAGTTGAAGTATTTAATACAAAGTGCAATCCTGAGAATTTCTTCTCCCAGGAACTTCTTTTGTTATGATTGTCCTTGTAATGAGACTTGCTGGGCCGTGCATTCATCTTTACATTAAAATGCAAAGAGATGAATTCACTCTTGGCTTAAGGGCAAATAGTCGGTACAAGACATGCTCCTTCTAGATAATTTGTTTTTTAATTGCCTTCTGCTAGCTGAAATACAATTAAAGTTATTGCTCAAATAACAACATCAACACTGTGATTACAACAGAGGAGTATGAATATCTGTATTACCTGAAATGTGGGTGGACGTTTAACTATTATGTCCTAGATATACAGTAAGCTATGGAAAGCATTAGCCGATATAATATTGTACGAAAAACGTATGGGATTTGCACCTCTTTAAGCAATTCTTAAACTACAATATGAAGAACCATTAGGAAAACATGAAGTTTTGGAATATGTGAATATAGACAAAATAGATAGATAAATAGATAGATAGATAATAGATAGATAGATAGATAGATAGATAGATAGATAGATAGAATACACTGCGTGCAGAATTATTAGGCAAATGAGTATTTTGTCCACATCATCCTCTTTATGCATGTTGTCTTACTCCAAGCTGTATAGGCTCGGAAGCCTACTACCAATCAAGCATATTAGGTGATGTGCATCTCTGTAATGAGAAGGGGTGTGGTCTAATGACATCAACACCCTATATTTGGTGTGAATAATTATTAGGCAACTTCCTTTCCTTTGGCAAAATGGGTCAAAAGAAGGACTTGACAGGCTCAGAAAAGTCAAAAATAGTGAGATATCTTGCAGAGGGATGCAGCACTCTTAAAATTGCAAAGCTTCTGAAGCGTGATCATCGAACAATCAAGCGTTTCAGTCAAAATAGTCAACAGGGTCGCAAGAAGCGTGTGGAAAAACCAAGGCGCAAAATAACTGCCCATGAACTGAGAAAAGTCAAGCGTGCAGCTGCCAAGATGCCACTTGCCACCAGTTTGGCCATATTTCAGAGCTGCAACATCACTGGAGTGCCCAAAAGCACAAGGTGTGCAATACTCAGAGACATGGCCAAGGTAAGAAAGGCTGAAAGACGACCACCACTGAACAAGACACACAAGCTGAAACGTCAAGACTGTGCCAAGAAATATCTCAAGACTGATTTTTCTAAGGTTTTATGGACTGATGAAATGAGAGTGAGTCTTGATGGGCCAGATGGATGGGCCCGTGGCTGGATTGGTAAAGGGCAGAGAGCTCCAGTCCGACTCAGACGCCAGCGAGGTGGAGGTGGAGTACTGGTTTGGGCTGGTATCATCAAAGATGAGCTTGTGGGGCCTTTTCGGGTTGAGGATGGAGTCAAGCTCAACTCCCAGTCCTACTGCCAGTTTCTGGAAGACACCTTCTTCAAGCAGTGGTACAGGAAGAAGTCTGCATCCTTCAAGAAAAACATGATTTTCATGCAGGACAATGCTCCATCACACGCGTCCAAGTACTCCACAGCGTGGCTGGCAAGAAAGGGTATAAAAGAAGAAAATCTAATGACATGGCCTCCTTGTTCACCTGATCTGAACCCCATTGAGAACCTGTGGTCCATCATCAAATGTGAGATTTACAAGGAGGGAAAACAGTACACCTCTCTGAACAGTGTCTGGGAGGCTGTGGTTGCTGCTGCACACAATGTTGATGGTGAACAGATCAAAACACTGACAGAATCCATGGATGGCAGGCTTTTGAGTGTCCTTGCAAAGAAAGGTGGCTATATTGGTCGCTGATTTGTTTTTGTTTTGTTTTTGAAAGTCAGAAATGTATATTTGTGAATGTTGAGATGTTATATTGGTTTTCCTGGTAAAAATAAATAATTGAAATGGGTATATATTTGTTTTTTGTTAAGTTGCCTGATAATTATGCACAGTAATAGTCACCTGCACACACAGATATCCCCCTAAAATAGCTAAAACTAAAAACAAACTAAAAACTACTTCCAAAAATATTCAGCTTTGATATTAATGAGTTTTTTGGGTTCATTGAGAACATGGTTGTTGTTCAATAATAAAATTAATCCTCAAAAATACAATTTGCCTAAAAATTCTGCACTCCCTGTAAATAGATAGACAAAAAAATGTAAAACACTGTATAAAGACAGATCCAACCTTGCTTTTTATATGGATAGATAGATAGATAGATAGATAGATAGATAGATAGATAGATAGATAATATATGGAGGATAGATTGATAGATTTATACCGTATTTTTCGCTTTATAAGACGCACTAAGGAAAATAAAGAGAATACTAGTGAGCGCTTCTATTATGGAAGTGCTTACCAGTATGCATTAGGTGCCGGGAGCGGGGGACGAAGTGCTGCAAGCGCTTCCGATACTCAACCTCCCTGGCCTTCTTGCTAGGGCCCGCGCTCCACTGTAGTCAGGTGACAGTGCAGCGCAGGCCAGAGAAGACAGGGGAGAGCGACGATGGACATGGAGCGGAGCCACTGCACAGGAGAGGAAAGAGAAGTTTTTTATTTTAGTCTGATGGGGGTCTGAAAGAAATGGGCTGATCTGAGGTCTGATGTGGGTCTGAAAAAAAAGGGCTGATATGAGGGGCTAATAGGGGTCTGAGAAAAGGGCTGATGGGGGTCTAAAAGGAAAGGGCTGATCTAAGGTTTGGTGGGAGTTTGAAAGAAAAAGGCTGCTCTGAGGTCTGTTGGGGGTCTGACATGGAGGGCTAATATGGGGGTATGATATGATGTCCTGATATTTATGGGGGTCTGATCTGAAGATCTGTTATGAGGAATAATCTTATTTTCCTCCTCTAAAATCTGGGGTGCGTATTATAAAACAATAAATAAGGTATATAGAGAAAAAGTCCCAGTAAGAGGACTGAAAATGTCGCTTTCGGTGATGAAAGAACACTACTTTTGAATCACATTTTTTGGAGTGCCGTGGAATTTTTTATTTTTTAGATAGATAGAAAGATAGATAGATAAGCTATCGGAAGAATTAGCCGATGTTATAATATTCTAAACAAAACTTCTTAAACTACGTTATGAAAAACCAATCGGAAAATATGAAGTTTTGGAATAGGTAAATACAAACACACGCCAGCCGGCGTGATGACGCAATCTCGCGCCGCACAGGATTTCGGCCGAGATCTTCAAACAAGATGGCAGCGGCCAGGACGATGCGAGCAAATGGAGGCGGTAAGTTTGATTTAATTTTTTATTTATTGTTAATTTTACACTCAGATGCCGTCATCATGTATGAACGCGACATTTGAGGGGTACAATGACGGGGGCGGCGCTATCGCAACTAGCTGTCATTGCACCTGCTACTTACAAAAAAATGCACTTCGTGACGAAGGCAAATTTTTTTGTAAAATTCGGCGAATCAGCCGAATCGAACTTTTAAGAAATTCGCTCATCTCTATTGATGACCTATCCTGAGGATAGCTCATCAATATAAAAAAAACTGAAGACCATGCATGCATCGCTGGTCTTCTTCTTCTTCATTACTTTACGGCACTGCTGAGCTCCGCCTCCTGTTCTGATCACATGATGGTGAGGTCATCGCAGGTCCTTCATCCCCTCTTCTCTGCTGAGCTCCGCCTCCTGCATCTGACATCATCACAGGTCCTGCAGCTCCAGTAGAAGAGTGCTGCTGGTGTCTGGAGCTGTCAGCACTGTAGTATTGATTTTTCTTACATGTACAGGGAGGGGACCGTACACTACATTGTAAAGTGCAACTGTTCAGCTGTCCGACCGTTTGCTGCCACTGACGTTCAGCTGAACAGCAGCACTGAAGCAGGGGGCCCCTTAGACAATGGGGGCCCTGGTAAATTGCCCAGTCGTCGTCCCCCCTAAAGCCGGCCCTGTGTACATACCAATAATTAACATATAAATATACCCTGTTTCGTGCATTCCTATAAAAATCTTCCCTTCTGGAAACAATTGTTCCCCAGTGCTGCCTATAGGCACACGCCTACTGTGCCTAATACTAAATCAGACTTTGGATACAGGTATCTCTACAGCTAAAATTAAGTTTCCAAACCTTCGTGAATAGACAGAACCTGCAATCTGCTTGTCACTAACGATAAGATTTACTTTTATGTTCTAATGTAGAAATATTACAAACACATTGCCTGACTTCACAAATTTCCAGTGAACTTTCGGAAGACAGATTGAACTTTTAGAACAGCTCCTGTCTGGATTCTGTTTTGTGGTTATAAAATTAACAGGTAGCAGGCTTGTCTCCTCTCAGCTGTTAATCTAAACTTAGCTATCTGATTCATTCCAATAATCCAAGTGATTTAGAAACACTGCATATGCAAATCTAACATATAAAAATAATTATAATGCCAGATGGGCCTACCACAGCTACTGCTTCTACAACTGATCATAGTGTCTTAGTACTGTAATAAGTTGATACACAGAAAAATAATATTAATAATATTATGATTAAAATTGGATATACTCTTTCAAACAGTGCCATTTCTTGTAAACACAAGCTTGGATTTATAGTCCATGCACGCTGCAAGTTGTAGTTAGTGTCTTCTTCACCCAAAGACCAGGCCTAGTTCTCTATCTGAAGATTCTGGTAAAAGTAAAGTGGCTTCTTGGCATCTTCCATGACATCAAGTATTGGGGGGCATGCTCCGCCTGTTATTGGGGGTATATTCCCTAGAGAATACCTTATGAAGTTACTGACAACACCAATGTCAGTTTTGTGAGAACCCCCATAAGAGACACACTAGTTCTTGAGACAACCCCAAATGCTCTATATCAACTTCATGGGGTGAGATGTGTCTTCCATTTTATCTTTCTCTCCCCTCTATTTATTAGCCAGAGGAGTAAGTCATTTACAAAATAAGTGACTTTCACTCTGGTACCCTTGGGTATCCATTTATTACAGGGTCAATTGTTACAGTAATTTGAATAAATAGAGTTTTAAAATATGAATTTGGCAATACGAGAATAAATAGGCTTAACAGGCTTAGTGATAAAAATATTTAATACTTGTGATTAAATACAAGGTAATACAGACAAATCACATTGAGAATAAATCATAATCATATGGCCTGTCCGATACAATATGGGTGGGGACTCCAGCCGCCATGTTCATAGCACATGGCTGACAGCCCATGGTGATACAAGAAAGAAAATACTATTTCAATCACATCCTATCTGCATGATTTTTTCAATAGAGTGCCAAATAAATGCCTGTGTGTGCCAGGTTCATATCTTTCAGCCCCTCGTCCAGTGTGCAGCATGAATGTATCTGAGATAACCACTTAGGAATTTGTCTTTCTCAGCACAATGGTGGTTGGGGGGTTTGTGTATGTTATCTAACTATAATTACACAGAGTATAGAAGATAATAAAAAAAAGGGGACAGAACCAATCAGGACTTAAAAATACCCTTACAACATAGCTAGCATATAATACCAGAGGGGAAATATGTGGCCTTCTGAAACTTCCCCCATATTTCTGAAGCATGACCCTGTTGATTGCTTTGCCAACCATAATCTGAAAAGGGATGTTAGAATAGGATACGTTAGGATGGGAATTAGGGGGGGTCATTTACTATTCAGAAATCTGCCTATTTCAGGTGCAGACGGCAGCACAATGGTTAATTGTGCCACTATCTGCAACTTTTCCTGCTCAAGCCAGGTCTAAAATTGGGGGTGTGGCATGGGCGGGAAAGGGGAGCCAGCAGGCCCGTCTCATTCATCATTTTCTACACCTGTTTTAGGCATAGAAAATGGTCTAAATATAAGACAGCTAGGAAGCTGTCCCACATTTAGAACTGGCGCTGGGTATGCCGAAGTTATGGAGAGGCCTGCACCTCTTCATACCTTCGGCTGGTCCACTGCCAGCTATGGACCTTTATTAAGACCGGCATCTAAAACACTGGTCTTAATAAATGTGCCCCTCGGTTTGTACTTTTGGACATTGAAATAAAAAGGTACTCCTGCTATTTATGAGAACCCAGGTAATCTGAAGAAAAAAGAATAGATGTCCATGACTTCTGGAATTATATGAATTGGCTTTGCTATAGTTTCTCACACTTCAAATGTCCAGGAACATTACTGTGTTCAGAAGCTGAAACAGTATTTAGGAATCAGTGAAGAATCTTCCAGTGGTATGCCATCACTTAAATTATTGGGTAGCACCCTAAAAGGGGTTATCCCATGATTCATGTAAAATATTTAAATCAGTCAACATATAGTACATGGCAATCTCTTTCTAACAAAGTTAGAACCTGCCGTGTACCTTGCATGGATCCAGAGATCTCACCACTGATTGTTCCAGTTGCTCTGCTAGATTTATTTCAAGCTGGCAGCTCAGGGGTGTGTCTTTTCTCGGAGGGTGTGTCCTTCTCTCCCTGTAGCTGTCACAGTTTATAACCGAAGATATAGCTGGTGGCAGTTTAAGGATGGAAATAAGCATGTGCGACCACCTCAGCAAGGTGGACAGAGAAAAAAGGAAAAGAACAAACAGCATGTGACGGTGTGCAGATATACTTTATTTAATAACTCAGTGGCTATTATTAATTTTTCATAACATGCTATTACAAAAAATATATTCAGACCCAGATGCTGGTTTGAAAAATATAGAATATTTTCTGTAGGACAACCCATTTTAAAGGAAAACCTCATCCTTGAAAAATGGTAGCCAGAATAAATGATTTCTATGGAAAACTGCACTTATAAGCTTGGTTGAGTTTCTCTTTTAACATTTTTTTCAACATGTTATCATCATGGTCGTTGTGTATACACAATGAGAATAACTGCTCAAAAGTCATCGAGCCTTTATTAAAATAAGCAGACAAGCAAGTTTGAATAATTTAGTACTGTTACATTCCAAGAGGTATTTCTGTGATAACTTGACATCTCTGGCTTTCTTCTACTCCATCAGTCAGGCAGAGTTCATGAGAAAACCTAAGCAGAAATCATAACCTTTACAATAATGTCTCCACATGTTTTTGGCTTATCAATGTTTAAACATTGAAGAGATTACAAAGTAAGACCATGTACTTGCAACTTTTAGAGATGGACAATGAAATATTCATTACTACGGAAGGCAGAAGTATGCAGGAGGGACTTTCAGTAGAGCTTGGTGGACGCAGGTGGAATATGTTCTTATAAATACCTTTTGTACAACAACATAATCCCTCAAAGGACAATAGTCACTATTCACTACCTTAAAGAGGCAAACTTTTTGAGTAATTAGATTTTTCCTGAATGGCGTAATTTAAAAAAAATAATCATACTTACCTAATCCATTTGGTTGCAACGAGCCATCTGGATTAAAGATCTTGGACAACATCCCGTGCCCAGGAAAGTATAGTATGATGTCACCACTTGGGCCGACATGATGACATCATCACAGGCCGCGCAACATTTTGCGCTAGATTTTCGATCAAGAAGGCAGCGAACAGCTCGTCGCGATCAAATGGATGAATCATGATTTAATTTATTATTTTCTTTATTTTACACTGTGTTATTACTGTCGGGTGCCGCGATCAGCTACAATGATGGGTACAATGATGGGGAGCTACGCAATTGCCGCTCCCTGTCATTGCACCCAATACTTACAAAGATATGTGTTTCGCGACAACGTAATTAGTCACAAAGAGTTTTATTTTTGAAAATTTGGCGAAGCAGCTGAATCGAATTTTCAAATACTTTGTTCATCTCTAGTGCAAATTATTCAAAAATACCAAAGTCCTAAAAGTTCAACTAGGCAAAAGGGTTACCAACAAGGAATCATAATCAAGTCATATGTGTATTCATACCCCTAATTTAGTCGGTATATTCTTGCTAGTAACTACCATACAATTCATGCCACTTTTGAATTTTCCTGATAGGTAACATCTCACCTCAATTTTTTACTTTCCTTATTTCTACTTTTATTTTTTTAATTTTTTTGCCAACTCAGCAAATCTGTTTTTAATTTGTTTTATATTCTGATTGTAGATTTTTAAAAATTCTGTTTAGCATATGATTATGAGGGTTGACATTTTGCCTGATCTGATGTTAACAGCATTTACAGTAGTCACATGGACCATAGAAAGTTTTAGTCTGGAGATGAATCATTCATTTTGTTGAGAGTATTGATGTGCTCTGTGATCTGTGCAGAGGTCATTGTGCAGAGAGGGGGATAATATGAGCTGTTACCACCACCAATTTGTGGACTCTAAATTTCATTATTATTCTGTCAGCGATGATAATGATATAATTGCTCAAAATAACCTGCGATGATTAAGAGCCTATTTAAAAGGTTTGCTGAATGACATGGGAAATAAATTCAGAAACAAGGGACAGTGGTATGTATTTAAAGATTACCTGTCAATTCAGGTAATTTTTCATAATGTGTATATGAGGATTAACACTATGCCTTCCCATTACATGCCTTGTATGTGGAATTTTAGCATTTTTTCCCTCCTCAGGCTCCATTTCTAATGTATACTTCTACCTGACCTAGTGGGTAGAGGTTAACTGCTATCATGTCTCTCATAAAGAGCACAATGAGAAAATAGTAGATTCTGCTCTCTTTCACTCACTTATAAGCAAGAGGACCATATAGGGTAGGTCAGGGAATCACTGATTAGTACTGATGTGAATAAAGCACTTGGGGTGAAATAGAAGAAGGCTAGCAATTAATTGCAATAGCATGTGTGTCTATGTATCTCAGTTTGTTTCTCAATCTCCAGCTCACTCCTATTCCCCTCTCAATAGATATCTATAGGCAGCTTTCAGTGGGCTGACAGTTCATCTCATTTGTCAAGATAGATTTATCACAGAATTAGTTAGTTTAGGAAAAGAAAAGGGAACTAAAAGAACTGATAAGCAGAGGAAAAATATTTTTTCTCTGATTAGACTGATTACACAGTTTCTTATATTCACCTGTAACATTTATTTATATAAAGTTTATTGAAAGTACAGTGAACATTTATTCAGGAACAATCCTGCATGGATTTTGCATATTATACTCTTGTTCAAGTACACCACGTTATCTCAGGTTTTGTAAAGGAAATTTTATGATGGAGGCTCAGTAATTAGGGTTGTCATGTACAGTAGCGGTGGTGCCATAGATGCGACTCTATATCTTTGTGAAGTTTAGATATGGTTCCTTTGTTCACATTGCTCTCCAAACATATCAACTAGTTATCTATATTATTGCCTAGTGAAGATTAGTGTTGGGCGCGAATATTCGAATCGCAAATTTTGATCGCGAATATCGCCAGTTCAAGAATTTGCGAAGATTTAGAATATAGTGCTATATATTCGTATTTGCAAATATTCTAGATTTTTTTTTCATTAGTAACCTCCCTACTTGCTTGTGGGCCAATGAGAAGGCTGCAATGTCCTTGTCTGAGCTTAGCAACATCCCTAGCAACCAATAGGAAAGTTGCCTACCCCTTACTATATAAGAACCTCCCCAGCAGCCATTTTCTGTAGTTTTATGGAGTTCTGAGAGGGACAGCAGTGTCATTGCTGTGTTCTGTGCTTTACTGTTTAATTACATTAAATAGTTAGTTAGATAGCTTATATATATAATACAGATAGTTAGTGGGAGATAGTCAGTGTAGGTTAGATCGTGATATAGTGTAGCTGGTTCTGCTGTCCATACATACATGCTACAGACATAGTGCTGTGATGTCACAAGTTCACAACAATACTTAGTGCACCAATCAGTAATATGTAGTCAGACCTGCTAAAATGTGAAGTTGCACTTATGCACAAAAATATGCGCATCATTAATTGCCGATTTGCACAATCGCGAATATATTGGAGCATATAAAGCTATTGTAATGTTCTGTCGTGCCAACCATTTTCTGCAGTCTCAGGAAACTTCTAGCAGCTTGAAAAATGTAGCAACAGTGACCCACGCCTGTATTGCGCACGCAATACGTGCATATTACATTGCCTATTTTCGCAATCAGGGAAATAATCAAGAATTCTCGAATTTGCGAATATATGACTTATATTTGCGAAATATCGGAAATTTCGAATATTTCCCCTGACAGTCATCACTAGTGAAGAGCACAATGTTTTAAATGTCCTTTATGGTAGAAGTTTTGTTGGTGAAGGTAAATTTTGATAATTTACTTACCTTTAGTACTGACCCTGATATTTTATTTACAAAGCTATTTTCATTTTTCTGTTTTGTGCTGGCAGCCATCTTTGCAAAAGAGACAACTGGGAGTTCAGCCATATTAGTTGTCATTTTTAAATTCATTTTTCTGCTTTATCACTTGTCGCTTGTCGCCATGTTCTTTCAATAACAAACCAACAGGTTACCATCGGTTTCTGAGGAGCTTCAGTAAGACAACCAATATATATACGCTTTCCACTGAAGTTTGCAATTATAACTATGAACTCAAAATCGAACAATAGCACTTTCTCTGGCACTGTTCTTAATTTTTTGTTCTTAAATGTTCTAATATAATGACCAGTTTTAAGATTTGGTTGTAAATCCTCATAAAGAGGTTATGGACTTTGGGCAATCACTTTATTTGTCAGAAATTGAAGAGGTTACCCAAAAATGCAAGCTTATCATCAATACACAGGATAGAGAATAAGTATCTGATTAGTGGTGGTGGGACTGATGAAACTAAGTTCCTTGGATAAATGGAGAAAAGGTTGAGCATGTGTGCTCTATCTCAATCCATTCTCTATGTGGGCAACAGAGATAGAGTACAGCTCTTGTTTATCTCTATTCATTCAAGGAACTCCAGATCCTCTGTTCACATGATTCGTAGGGTGCCCCAGAGGTTTGACCCCTACTGATCAGATATTTATCTGTCATCTTTGTATCTTGGAGCAAGTGTTCAATTTTCACCACAGGAAAAATAAAAAGCATTGCACAGTTCCCTTTGAAATTGATGTACCCACTGGGCAAAGTAGGGACCTGCTAGGTCATCCAGAGGAAAAGATACTTTATGAAGCCACATTTAAATTTCAACTCAACGAGAGACCCCTTCAAGCGCATCTAAACTAGACACCCCTTTAAAGGTGTTGTCCACCTTTTTTGGACTTTGCTTTCCCTTTCAACCCCAGCGTGTTGAAACTGTTAACAAAATCATACCCACCTGCTCCTCACTACTCAGTTCTAGCCCCCTGGGACACTGGTTTCCTTCAGCGGTTTTCTGGCTCCCTGCCCTTTAAAGTTCCAGATGGATGGGGTCACATGCACCTCTACATCCAATGAGTGGCCTCAGCTGTGATGTGTTCTAAAGTGGTACATCACTGCCGGGTCATGTGCCACTTGAGGACCCAGGGAGCTGAAATGGATGAGCAGAGAAAAGATGACTATGATTTTTTAATGCAAGAAAATTTAGACTAGAACCTTCAGAATCACAGGTGCATATCCATGAAGCAAACTTAATTACAACTTAACTTTTTTGTAATTACGTTTGCTTCACGGATATGCACCTGTGATTCTGAAGGTTCTAGTCAAAATTTTCTTGCAATATATTGAGGGTAGCACCTCTTTTAGACTTAACACGCCCATCTACCTGGGACTTCTGAGCAGAGTACGTTTGAAGCTGGTTCCTACACTGCCCTGAATATTGTAGGCTTAAGTACGTCCAAAGTGAGGCATTATATTTAGTGATAGGGACCCATCTGCGGAAGCCACCTTGACGCCTAGTAGATGGGCCTGACACGTATGTGCGCTAAGAGCTTCCATTACTCATTTATAGTCGGTATTGTACCACTTTTATCTAGAATGACCCCCATTTCTTAGCTCTTTTGTTTGTATATATAACGGAGTGCAGCCATTTTTTTTTTATGACCTTTTAATGACATTTTTGAGAGTTAAAATGGACAAAAAGCTGGACAAGTCCTTTAAGTAACTGCATACAGCTAAACGAAGAAAACCCAGTAAAGCAATTAAATAACATCACATGCTTAAAAACAATAAAACGTAGAAAGTAAAACAGTGTACAATGCAAATAAACATCTAACCGATTAAGTCTCCCTACCACAGGCATCTGAAAATGTTCTGTGTGAATGACTTAGGCTGAGTTGCTTGTGCCAATACAACATCCAGTTACAAAGCATCTATCAAGTAGCTCACCCAGAAATCTTATTAGGATTGGCAAGCAGTTGTCAAGAGAAAGCAAACATTTGTTCACATGTTAAATGAGTACTGGAAAGGAAATTGTGTATCAAGGATTCCATGTCGGAATCAGCTCCAGATAGAGCAGTTCACAACATTATCAGTTGATTAGCTAATTAAACAAATAGCCAATCAATAGACAGAAATGTTCACATTATACAAACACCTCCGTCCCGTAGTATTATTCCCTGAAGCACAATGTCAATTAAGTCTCAAACAGTAAAGATTACAGCACTGGATGTTGTACAAGAACTGAAGAATTAATATTTGGTTTGTTAACAAGATGAAGTTCAGGTATACAGTTGGGAAGATACTCATAGAAAGCAGACCTTAATTAAATTTTTTGATCCACAAAGTGTAATATAATCTCTTTACTTAACAGAGGTAAGCAAATCTATTTCGTTAGAATCACAATTGACCTTAATTTTCCCCAAAAATTGGTGTGAAAGTGAATCAAATTTTTGGGCAAATCGATTTGGGCAAATATCTTAAAATGACGCCAGACATGTCTTAGATCAGAAGACATAGATGAAAAAAGATGATGACTTGACCACAGGAAATATCTGTTTATACAAACCAGCAGGAATTTGCATTAAAGAAAAGCTAAAAAAAAAAGTGCAGTGTTTATTAACCCCTTAAGGATGATCATTATACATGTACATTGGAAGTCCAGGGTTTTACCATGGCTCTCTCTCAGCAGTGGGCACCATAACAGTCAGGTACACCACACACCGGGATGCAATGTCCATGATCAGTGATAATGCCGATCATGGCCATTTAAGTCCTCAGACGCCTTGGTCAATTATGACCGTGGTATCTGAGGACGGAAACCCTGGCAGTGTGGCACTTTGGGCACCTGAACGACTCCATCACACCAAGATTGAGGGAACTGTTCAGTTGCTATGACAGCCTTAGGCCTTCTGAAGAGGCTCGTTATAGCTAAGTTCCTACAGAACCTAGCTTGTGGCAGGGCTCCAGAGGAACATAGTGAATCTCCCATAGGCTGCAATGTTAAATCAAATTCATTATACACTGCGTGCAGAATTATTAGGCAAATGAGTATTTTGACCACATCATCCTCTTTATGCATGTTGTCTTACTCCAAGCTGTATAGGCTCGAAAGCCTACTACCAATTAAGCATATTAGGTGATGTGCATCTCTGTAATGAGAAGGGGTGTGGTCTAATGACATCAACACCCTATATCAGGTGTGCATAATTATTAGGCAACTTCCTTTCCTTTGGCAAAATGGGTCAAAAGAAGGACTTGACAGGCTCAGAAAAGTCAAAAATAGTGAGATATCTTGCAGAGGGATGCAGCACTCTTAAAATTGCAAAGCTTCTGAAGCGTGATCATCGAACAATCAAGCGTTTCATTCAAAATAGTCAACAGGGTCGCAAGAAGCGTGTGGAAAAACCAAGGCGCAAAATAACTGCCCATGAAATGAGAAAAGTCAAGCGTGCAGCTGCCAAGATGCCACTTGCCACCAGTTTGGCCATATTTCAGAGCTGCAACGTCACTGGAGTGCCCAAAAGCACAAGGTGTGCAATACTCAGAGACATGGCCAAGGTAAGAAAGGCTGAAAGACAACCACCACTGAACAAGACACACAAGCTGAAACGTCAAGACTGGGCCAAGAAATATCTCAAGACTGATTTTTCTAAGGTTTTATGGACTGATGAAATGAGAGTGAGTCTTGATGGGCCAGATGGATGGGCCCGTGGCTGGATTGGTAAAGGGCAGAGAGCTCCAGTCCGACTCAGACGCCAGCAAGGTGGAGGTGGAGTACTGGTTTGGGCTGGTATCATCAAAGATGAGCTTGTGGGGCCTTTTCGGGTTGAGGATGGAGTCAAGCTCAACTCCCAGTCCTACTGCCAGTTTCTGGAAGACACCTTCTTCAAGCAGTGGTACAGGAAGAAGTCTGCATCCTTCAAGAAAAACATGATTTTCATGCAGGACAATGCTCCATCACACGCGTCCAAGTACTCCACAGCGTGGCTGGCAAGAGAGGGTATAAAAGAAGAAAATTTAATGACATGGCCTCCTTGTTCACCTGATCTGAACCCCATTGAGAACCTGTGGTCCTTCATCAAATGTGAGATTTACAAGGAGGGAAAACAGTACACCTCTATAAACAGTGTCTGGGAGGCTGTGGTTGCTGCTGCACGCAATGTTGATGGTGAACAGATCAAAACACTGACAGAATCCATGGATGGCAGGCTTTTGAGTGTCCTTGCAAAGAAAGGTGGCTATATTGGTCACTGATTTGTTTTTGTTTTGTTTTTGAATGTCAGAAATGTATATTTGCGAATGTTGAGATGTCATATTGGTTTCACTGGTAAAAATAAATAATTGAAATGGGTATATATTTGTTTTTTGTTAAGTTGACTAATAATTATGCACAGTAATAGTCACCTGCACACACAGATACCCCCCTAAAGTAGCTAAAACTAAAAACAAACTAAAAACTACTTCCAAAAATATTCAGCTTTGATATTAATGAGTTTTTTGGGTTCATTGAGAACATGGTTGTTGTTCAATAATAAAATTAATCCTCAAAAATACAACTTGCCTAATAATTCTGCACTCCCTGTATAAAAATTCAAATGACCCACTTTCCCTTCATTAAAAATAAAAATGAAGCAACATTAAAAAAATAAAGATCACTGCAAGATTGTCGTTGCACACAATGGTTTTTGTTAGGCCAAATCCCAGCAAACTTGCTGGGTAGCAGCCGGATCTCTGCCGGATCATGTACAGTGCCGTTGAGGACCAAAAATTGCCCCAATGCACGGAACTGCAGAGAAATGGCCATGTGCATGAGACCTTAAGGAAAAATCGGCATTATTCTGGACTGGTTGGTGGGTGTAGTTATCTCAACCAGCTTAAATGGGTTTTTCAGCTGTATGCCCAATTTGAAATAAGAAACAAAAAATGCACTCATCTGCTCCCTGCTGCTTCATTCCAATCTTGAATGCTTGATTTTAACTACTTCAAATTCCTGGCCTGTAAACTCTCAACAGGGTCACATGCACTGCCTGAGCCATTCATTGACCTCAAGATTGTCACCAAACGGCACATGACTTAGCAGTGGTATTCCACTTGAGGACACAAAACTGCTGGCTCCAGTGAATGGCTGCAGCAGTGCACATGACCCCATCCTGTCATTTACAGGCTGGGAACCAGAAGAAGCCTTCTGTGCTCTAATGAAGAGGAAGGGAACAGACAAATGTATTTTAATTTAGGTACCGCACTGTCCTGACCCAACATAAAATGAGGTATAAAGCGGGAATACACATTTAAGTTGGGCATACACATGGAAAAGTCAGCCACCTGTGTGTATTGGTGACTCCCAAAGTCTACTCTGATGACAATTGTGTGTGAAAGAAGGGTCTAGTATGTTCAGTTTCAACATGCACGATCTTCTGATCCCAGAGGAGGTAAACAACTACCATACTCCTCTCCCAATGGAGATAAATATGTATGCTTGCCCATGCTGAACACGCATGTTTAATGGTAGAATCAGTAGAAATACTGCTGACTGTAATTTCTTGTTCACGGCTGATCTAAATTATAGAGTTTTT
Source organism: Bufo bufo (assembly GCF_905171765.1). Classification (NCBI taxonomy): domain Eukaryota; kingdom Metazoa; phylum Chordata; class Amphibia; order Anura; family Bufonidae; genus Bufo; species Bufo bufo. The sequence continues at coordinate 122,496,433 of NC_053398.1, forward strand.
CTTCGAGGAGGACAACCTTCTCTCAGACACTGTGGTGACCTTCCCAATAGTACTATTATGTTATGCAGTAGATGATATATAACTGTCTTTTTTTGAAAATCAGTAAATTGTCCTGTTTATACCTCCTTTAACATTTTTGAACTTCCTCATTTGCCAGACACAAGCTGTTGTTGGAATAATGATCAAGTTGCTCATTGTTGGAAGAGTATGATGCTTTTGATTCTCGGCTTTTCGCAGTCAAATAGAATGATCAAAAAATGTTTCGCTAATGAAAATGCATTCACATTGGCAACAATTTGCATTCAGCTCTAGCAGTGACAGAGAAAGTTAATGCTTTAATGTAACGGCTCATTGACAGTGCATCTGCACAAAGTACCTGAAGAGTTAGACGACAAAACCAAAATGTCAGATCTCGAGATGTTTGCTTCAGTTGACACAAGACAAACTAAAATTTGTGTTTCCTCCTTTATCTCCAACTAGCAGAAGGACGCTGCTTCGCTCGGGTATACGGTATTTAATCTATTTCATTTAATGTATGTGTGTGTCGTTAAAAGATATCAACACTATCCACTATAAGAGTGACATATACAGCACCCCGCCCCCAAAACAGTCACCTTCACAGCCCCCACCCCTTAACACTGACCCCCCACAGTGCCCCGTCCCTTAAAATTGGACCTCCACAGCAGCCCACCCCCTTAACTTTGACCTTTACAGCAGCCTTCCCCTTTAACAGTGACTTTCACAGCATACCACCCCCTTGACAGTGACCTCCACAGGGGTTCGCTCCCTTAACAGTGGTCCTTTTGAAAAGCTCCCTCTAAGACAGCAGCACTGTGCTGTCTGAGTGTGATCTGTAAGGAGAAAGTCACCCTCCCTCCCACCTCTGCAGCTGACATAAGTTGATTTTTACCTTCATTTTATCAATCTCTGAGGCTGAGGAGTGGAGGAGAGTGGCCTAAACAGATTGGGGCATGGCTTAATGAAACCTAGAAGTTGATTGTTAACTTCCTCTTTTCAATCTCAGTCAGCTGAGGAGTGGGAGACGGCGTGGCCTACCCGGATCGGGGGCGTTCAATTATGTGGAACGGGTGCGGACCCATTCATTCTCTATGGGGCTGGAAGAGATGCGGACAGCACACAGTGTGCATCGGCATCCCGATCTTCCGGTCCACAGCTCCGGAAAAAAATAGAGCATGTCCTATTCTTGTTCGCAATTGCGGACAAGAATAGGCATTTCTATGGGGGTTCCGGCCGGGTGTATTGTGGATCCGCAATTTGAAGATCCGCAATTTGCCTATCCACAATGCACTACGGACATCTGAATGGAGCCTAAGACAGCAGCACTGTGCTGTCTGAGTGTAAGCTGCAGGGAGAGAGTCACACTCCCTCCCACCCCTGCAGCTGACAGAAGTTGATTTTTACCTTTATTTTTTCAATCCCCGTCGGCTTAGGAGTGGTAGGGGGCGGGGCTTAGTGGGGCCTGGGGGTGGGGTTTTAAGTCTTTTGAGGGTGGACACATTGTGGCAGGGGGCATGTCTGGGCTCCTTCCTGCAAGAGTGACGTCCCTCTGGGCACCTTACTGGCTCATTTGCATACCTAATAAACTGGATTTTCCGAGGATAAAAACATCTATTGCTGGAACAAAGGCACATCTTGAAATAAGGTACTAAGTGCTATTAGGCCATGGCTTTACTTCAGTAGCAATTATCCTGGTGACAGATTTCCTTTAAAGCTCTCCTACAGCAGTGAAGAAAAATGGCTGGGTTGTTATGGAAACCTGGAGTAAAACTGTGTATCTGGAAACTGGAGGACCTGCAAGCTTCTATTGGCTGATAAGGGTCATGTGACCAAACTTCTATTGGCTAATGCATTTTTTTGGGTATATCTCAGGAACAGTACATTCTATAGAGCTGAGACCTGGTCTAAAACCTTCCCGGACACCTGATGTACCTGTGTGCCAAATTTTGTGATTGTAAATGCGATGGTACGGATTCCTTTAGCGGACATACACACACATACACTCAGCTTTATATATTAGATGGGGGAAAAAAAAAGAAGGTGGCTACAATATTACCAACCACTCCAAATAAATATCCAGAGACTTACAAATCAGCTAGCAATAGACCGAGGCATTAATGATCTGAGATGTTCTGAATATGGGACATATACATTTAGTTTTCCCTGGCACTTAGACATATGTAGAAAGTCAATTTACTTTAAAGGGGTTGATGTCTGAGTGTTTAATACTGAGGACCTATCCACAGGACAGGTCATTAGTATCTGATTGGTTCAACTCTTGACACCCCCGCCAATCAGATGTTGGGAGAGGCTGCGGCCTCTGCCTAGGTCAATGACGTCACATACTATGTACAGCTCGGTCCCATTCAAGTGAATGGGCCTGAGCTGCAATACCAAGCACAGCTGCTATCCAATGGAGGGTACTATGCTTAGTAAGCTGTGAGGAGGCCATGATTCTCCTGTAAATTTGTAAGATGCTGAACTTATTCTTACTTATTGGCATTTATTCTGGTAGGGCAGTTCTAAAAAGTTAGCACTTCACCGTTTGTCAATGGGTTGGAGTTGGAAAGCAAGCCACATATTAAGTTCTGCACAGAGACTCTGTGTGATGTCCACCTCTGCGTTTTATGTAGAAAATATTTCCATAACCTCATACTGTACTAATCCACAAGCGCAGAGGGGCACAGCATTAACAGTGCTCTAAGCTCTACACAGCCATCCCTTTGGTGCTCAAAATAGGTCATTTTCATAGATATAAACTTATATGTCTCTGTAATAGTGATGAGTGGCATAGACAATATTCAGCGGATTTTTGGCCGAATATTCGCCATAAATTCGCCAATTGGTGATCTCCAGTCATTGTTTATTTGATTGCGAAAATCGGCAATGTAATATATTCGAGATAAATTTGCGATACATTTGCGATAAGAATATTCAACACTATTCGTGAATACGAATATATAGCACTATATTCCAAATATTAGCGAATTCTCAAAGTGGCGATATTCGCAATTAAAATTTGCGATTCGAATATTCAAGCTCAACACGACTCTGTAACTATTCACCCTAGAGAAAAAAAGAAATATGTCATTTCACTCAGCATGATCAACCCTACCAGGCATTATTCCTGGTTTAATAGGGTTGATCATGCTGACAGATGATCTTTAATATTGATATTGAGTTTGAAACATATAAACATAAAAGAATGACATGTGCTCCATCTAGTCTCTCCTTTTACCTAATTCATTTTTATTTTCTCTGTGGATAAATATATGCTTATCCCAGGCAAGTTTAAATTCACTTATCTTTGCTTTTTTCCCGACCATATCTGCTGGCAGTAATTATATTTTCTGCCATTGCTTCTGATATTTCCCCACCTAATTTCAGACGGTTCCCATTGTTGTTGTGTTTAGTTTCTTATTATAGTATCTTCCTTTCTGAACCTTTTTTGAGCCACCGTGCTTAAAGTGGATCTGCCAGCTTAAATTCGTTGACCACCTCTTTTGTACCCCCCCCCATCCCGCACCACCTTCCAGGCCAAACCTGCAAAAGGAAAGCAACATCAGACTCTATCTTTGTATGTGTTCCAATATTGAATAAAGACGTTATGGATTTTGTAGAGTGCTGAACTTACAAATACAATTGAACTTTCTGGGAGGCAGCCCAGAGCTTGTGCAAGTGTGTGTAGTATGGAAGTCGAGCTCTGCCTACTAGTGTTGATGGAGCACCATAATTCTCGGGTACTCGGGCCGAACACATCGGGATGCTCAGGTGCTCTACCGAGAACCCGAGCACAATGGAAGTCAATGGGAGCACCCGAGCATTAAACCAGGCACCCCTGCTCTGTAGAGGGGAGGGTGCCTGGTTCATATGAAAAGGTCAGAAATTGATGGAAACATCACCAAAATGGTTCGGGAACAGCATGGGGAGGATGTCTGGATGCATCTTAGACTCCCAGGTCGCTGCTGGGATTGATGTTGTCCGAATAGTACACCACTTTTACAGACTGACAATAATACACACCAAACGGAAGATAAAATCGATTTTAGAGGAAAAATTGTTAGGAAACATTCTTTCCTGTATATTTACTTGTATATAAAGTGCAAGTGCTGCCAAAAATTACAAGGAAGAGGCACTCCGATACAACCTGCATATCACATAAAGGAGGGCCTCATTCACATTGTGGTACAATTGTTCAGGTAGTGGGACTCCTACACTCATAAAGCCTATTCACTAAGGGAAAGGGCTGCCAAAAATTACAAGGAACCGGCACTCCAATACACCCTTTGTTAAACATAAAGGAGGGCATTATACACAGCCTTAAAAAATTCTGATTGATGGCCTGCTGGTGACCCTCAAAAACATTTTGAGCAAGGGCCTCCTGATCTGACCATCTAAAACATTATGGGCGAGGGCCTGCTGCTGCTTTGGTGACTCTAGATAACCTGGACCCGATCGCACGTCCCCATGATGGTGACGATCCATTCGGATGTCTGCCCTATCAACTTTCGATGTTATTTTCAGCGCAAACCACAGTGACCATGGGTAATGGGGAATCAGGGTTTGATTCCGGAGAGGGAGCCTGAGAAACAGCTACTGCTACCACTTCCAAGCAAGGCAGCATGCGCGCAAATTACCTATTAGATATAATTAGATGAGGGCCTGCAGATGAGCTGACCCTTTAAAATATTGTAGGTGAGGGCCTGCTGGTGAGCTGACCCTCTAAAAGATTGTAGGTGATGGCCTGCAGGTGAACTGACCCTCTAAAATATTATATGCGAGGGCCTGCAGTTGATATGACCCTGTAAATTATATGCGATAGCCTGCTGCTGAGCTGACCCTCTAAAACATTATGGTTGAGGGCCTGCTGCTGAGCTGACCATTAAAAAAAGAGTGCCTTTATAGTGTTCAAAGCAGGCCGGGTCATCTGAATACATGATTATGAGGGTCGGCCAGGGGCATCCGTATTGCGCCGCTAGAGGTGAAATTCATGGACCGGCGCAAGATGAACCAAATCAAAAGCAATTGAGAAGAATGTTTTCATTAGTCAAAAACGAAAGTAGGAGGTTCGAAGACGATCAGCTACCGTTGTAGTTCCGACTATAAACGATAACGACCGGCAATCCGGCGGCTTTATTCCCATGACCCGCCGAGCAGCTTGCGGGAAACCTAAGTCTTTCAGTTTCGGGGGAGTATGGTTGCAAAGCTAAAAAACTTCAAGGAATTGACCAAAGGGCACCTCCAGGAGTGGAGCTTGCTGCTTAATTTGACTCAACACGGGAAACCTCACCCGGCCCGGACACGGAAAGGATTGACAGATTGATAGCTATTTCTCGATTCTGTGGGTGGTGGTGCATGGACGTTCTTAGTTGGTGGAGCAATTTGTCTGGTTAATTCCGATAACGAACGAGACTCCTCCGTGATAACTAGTTACGCGACACCCGGCAGTGAGGATTGTATTGACAAGACTCTTGGATAGTGAGACTGAACTTGTAGGTGAGGGCCTGCTGGTGAGCTGACCCTCTAAAAAATTATATGTGAGGGCCTGCAGGTGAGATGATCCTGTTAAAGATTTTAGGTGCAGGCCTGCTGGTGAGCTGACCCTGTAAAACATTATATGCCAGGGCCTGCTGGTGAGCTGATCCTGTACAACATTTTAGGTGTGGGCCTGCAGCTGAGCTGACCCTGTAAACATTATATGAGAGGGCCTGCTGGTGAGCTGACCCTGTAAAACATTTTAGATGCAGTCCTGCACTTGAGCTGACCCACTGAAAAATTATATTGCGAGGGACTGCTGGTGAGCTGACTCTGCAAAACATTGTAGGTGAGGGCCTGCTGGTGAGCGGACCCTCTTAAAAATTATATTCGAGGGCCTGCAGCTGAGCAGACCCTGTTAAACATTATATGTGAAGGGCATATATGCGAGGGCATTATATGTGACAAATAAGCATGTGTTGATATGATGGAGGAGGAGGAGGATGAGAAAAGGAAGATTCAGCCATATACCCTTTTTTGTGGTGGAATGGGTGCATGGGAATACAGTGCATTCAGTACATTATAAACAACACATTTAAAGTGCCTTTATGTTCATCAGCTTTCCTCTGGTGGAGTCGAGAATTCAGGGTCATCGTAGGACATCGTAACATAGTAACATAGATTGTAAGGCTGAAAAAAAGACATCTGTCCAGCCTGTTATCCTGAAAGTAGATCCAGAGGAAGGCAAAAAAAAAAACCCTGTGAGGTAGAAGCCAATTCTCCTCATTTTAGGGGAAAAAAAATCCTTCCTGGGTCTAATCAGTCAGTCAGAATAACTTCCTCTAAAACAACTATAACTGTAATATTATTACACTCCAGAAATACATCCAGGCCCCTCTTGAACTCTGTTAGTGAATTCACCATTAGTGATGAGCGGCAGGGGCAATATTCAAATTTGTGACATTTTGCGAATATTTGGGGGAATAATCGCCATATATTTGCAAATTCGAGAATTTGTTATCTCCAGTCATTATTTTCTTGATTGCGGAAATCGGCAATTGAAAAATTTGCGGTAAAAATTTGAATTACGAAAATTCGAATTACGAAAGTTTGCAATTAACACTACCCCTGAAGTAAAATTTCAGCCTTCTCATTGGCCCACAAGCTAAAAGTAGGGAGTGATCATGTGTACTGATTAAACCAAAATCTTGAATATTTGAAATTACGAATATATCTCACTATATTCTAAATATTCGCAAATTCTCGAAGTGCCGATATTCATGATAAAAATTTGCAATTCGAATATTCGGGATCAACACTATTCACCATCACCACCTCCTCAGGCAGAGAGTTACATAGTCTCACTTCTCTTACCTTGAAGAATCCTCTTCTATGTTTGTGTACAAACCTTCTTTCCTCCAGACGCAGAGGATGTCCCCTTGTCACAGTCGCAGTCCTGGGGATAAATAGATGATGGGAGAGATCTCTGTACTGACCCCTGATATATTTATACATAGTTATTAGATCTCCCCTCAGTTGTCTTTTTTGTAAACTGAATAACCCTAATTTTGATAATCTTCCTGGGTCCTTTAGTCCATCCATTCTAGTTATTTCTTTAGTTGCCCTTCTTTGAACCCTTTCCAGTAGTGTTAAACGCGAATATTCGAAAAGCAAATTTTTATCTTAAATATCACAACTTTAAGAATTTGCGAATATTTAAAATATAGTGCTATATATTAATTTTTCGAATATTTGTCATGTTTTCCATCTGAACACATGATTCCTCCCTGCTTCTTGCTTGTGGACCAATGAGTCATTGGCACAAAAGCAATTTAAGCAGGGAGGAATCATGACTTCAGATGGAAAAAAATGACGAATATTCTAAAAAAACAAATATATAGCACTATATTCAATATAGTACTATATATTTGTTTTTTAGAATATTCGTCATTTTTTTCCATCTGAAGTGAAACTGAACACTGTTCACTTCAGATGGAAAAAAATGACGAATGATCTAAAAATATTCGTCACTTTTTTCCATCTGAAGTCATGATTCCTCCCTGCTTAAGTTGCTTTTGGGCCAATGACTCATTGGCCCACAAGCAAGAAGCAGGGAGGAATTATGTGTTCAGATAGAAAAAAATGACAAATATTTGAAAAACAAATATATAGTACTGTATTTTTTAGTCTGTATTGATCGCATAATATTCGCATATTACGCGATCATTACCTTGCCGATTTTCGAGTAAAAAAAAAAGTTTAATACAACGAATATTCGAATTTGCCAATATTTGACAAAATATCGCAAATTCGAATATTGCCCCTGCCGCTCATCACTACTCTTCAGCTCTGCTACACGTATATCTACATTGTTCACAGGAGCCCAGAACTGTACACAGTGCTCCATGTGTGGTATGACTAGTGATTTGTAAAGTGGCAGAACTATTTTCTCATCACCGCATCTATGCCTACTTTTGATGCAACTTATTATCTTATTGACCTTGGTAGCAGCTGCCTGACACTGGTTTTTACAGTTTAGTTTTCTGTCCACTAAAATTCCTAAGTCCTTTTCCATGTCAATGTTGCCCAGTGTTTTACCATTTAGTATGTACAGGTGACTTGCATTATTCCTTCCCATGTGCATAACCTTACATTTATCAGTGTTAAACCTCATCTGCCACTGCTCTGCCCAAGCCTCCAATCTATCCAGATCCAGATCTGCAGCCGTATACTGTCCTCTTCAGTGTTAATTTCTTTACACAGTTTAGTGTCATCTTCAAAAATTGATATTTTACTGTGCAAGTCTTTTACAAGATCACCCAAAAAATTATTAAAGAGAATAGGGCCCAATATGGACCCCTGTGGTACCCCACTAGTGACTGTGACCCAATCTGACTGTGTAACATTAATAACCACTCTCTGTTTTCTATCACTGAACCAGTTACTTACCCACATACAGACATTTTCTCCTAGTCCAAGCATTCTCATTTTATTTACTAACCTCTAATATGGCGCCGTATCAAATGCTTTAGAGAAGTATAGATACTGTATATGACATCCATTGACTTACCATGGTCAAGTTTCCTTATAGAAACTGATTAAATTAGTTTGACATGACCGATCCCTCATGAAGCCATGCTGATATGGTGTTATCTATTTATCCAGATAGTTTTTTTTTTTTCTTGTTCCTTATCCTTTTATTCCAATAAGGTATGTACCTCTCACAATTAGAGTTTAGGATGGTTTTATAAATATCCCATTTGTAGGTGCATTTTTATTTTGATGTCATTGTCCCAGTTACTCTTAGCTGTTCAAAATTAGCTTTTTTGAAATCTGGTATTTTTGTGCCTCTCTGAGGAAACACTCTTTTAAATGACAATTGGAAGGTTATTATTTTATGGTCACTATTTCCCAAATGTCCCTCAACCTGCACATCTGTTGCTTTGTCAGGTTTATTGGTTAGTACTAAGTCCAGTAAAGCTGTCCCTCTAGTCTGGTCCTGAACCAGTTGGGAAAGGTAATTTTCTTTGATTATTGCCAAGAACCAGTTTCCTTTATTATATCCACAGTGTTCAATTTCCCCGTCTATATCTGGGTAGTTGAAGTCCCCTATAATAATTATTAGTGTTGGTCGAGCACCAAAGTGCTTTTATGCTCGAGAACACTTCCCGATGCTCGGGTGCTCTACAGAGCATCCAAGCACAATGGAAGTCAATGGGGGAACCCGAGCATTAAACCAGGCACCCCCTGCTCTGAAGAGGGGAGGGTGTCGGGACTCTAGTTTGGCTTAGGAGTCCCTGCTCTGACTCCATATATAGCTACGTCCATATATGGAGTCAGTGCTTGGAGACACCCCAGTGTATTTAAATCTAATTTAGCCTCTATTTCTGAAAAGTTTTTTTTTTTTAAAGCAACTGGCCATGCAGCTCTATAGTGTAGTGGTTAACATTCTGGGCTGTAATGTAGAAGGTTGTGAGTTTGAATCCTGTCAGAAATCGAGGCAAAATTTTATTTAAACATACATATAAGTTTTTAATCATATATTGATACTGGAAGATGATTTGAACTTAGTATTGGACCACCCCATGGACTCCACCTCCACTGTCCCCAAATACTCTACGGTACCACTGCCTTGCTCCTCCCCTTGTATTAGTTACACTTATGTACAATCAGTGTGGACGTACCGTCTGATTAAGTTCATTGTATTTGATTTATATATTTTGTATCACGTCTTTGATGTATATAGCATGCATGGTCATGCTTCTTAATTCATGATTTATATTTTCATTCATTGCACGATGAGACACTGTATTTATTTAATATATTGTTGTTATGATTTGCAACACACCCACCGGGTGATATGTGATCACATGACTTGTATGTTGATTGATTTTCCTATATAATTGTCACCCCTTGAGTTGTATTTTTGCTTGAAGAAGGCTCATGCTTGGAGCTAAAGGGTTCACTTGCTTTTACCTACCGGAGTGCCGCTCTTTTTTCTGGATCTATATATATATATATATATTTTTTTTTTTTAAGTAACTGGCAATGCAGCTCCATAGTGTAGTGGTTAAGATTATTGGCTGTAATGTAGAAGGTTGTGAGTTTGAATCCCGCCAGAAACTTTTCAGAAATAGAGGCTAAATTAGATTTAAATACACTGACTTGAGCATCGCGCTCGAGCACACACGATGTTCGGCTGAGCATGCTCGCCCAACACTAATAATTACCTCATTATGATTTGCCACCTCATCTATTTCCCTTAGTAGTAGATTTTCTGTGGCCTCTGGTATATTAGGTGCCTTAAAACAATTTCCTTTCAGTATTTTATTATTGTTTTTGCTTCGTATTGCTTTTGCGTGTTTCTACCCACAGGGACTCCATATGTTCATTTTCCTCACTTATACAGTGTATCTTCTTGGAGTGTGGGCTTTAGACAGGACTTTGCATAAAGGCAAACCGTTCCACCTCTTTGGTTTTGATGATCCTTTCTACATAGACTGTAACCCTGTACGCTAACTGTACAGTCATAGCTATTATATAGCCTTGTCTCAGTTATTCCCAATATGTCCTAGTCCTTCTCAGTCATTATTAATTCCAGTTCCCCAGTTTTACTAGTCAGGCTTCTGCCATTAGTATGCATACAATTAGGAAGGTTTTCTATCCTACACCTTTCCTTATAAAACTGTTCTAGTCCCTGCTTCCATTCCTCACCCCAGATCTCTATCTGCACTATCTTCTCCTCTTATTATGTAGTTAATCTCACCCCAGTCCCTAGCTTAAAAACTCCTTCAACCTTCAAGTCACACCCTCCCCCAAAACAGCTGCACCATACCTATTGAAGAGAGAGCCTGTAGCTTACAGAGAAGTCGGCCCATGGTTGGGATTACTTATCACAATGAACAACCTCAGACAGCTTTATTACTTTATTTTTTTCCTTAATTTGAAATAGTCTTGACTTTCCTGTGAAACATAATATTACTATTAAATGAATGATGTCATGAAATATGTTAAAGAGCATCAGGCTAAAATGGATGCGAGGTAATTAAGGATTAAGCAGCATAATTATCTATAAAACGATGTAATAGCGAGGAACGTAAAATGAGCCTCTAGAATGTTGTTACTTAATATGTGGTTTTCGAGAATGTCATTTCAACCAGAGAAAACCGCCAAGGATTGATTGAATCTTTGAACTGAAATATAACCTTTCTCAATCTCGCCAGACCTATAATCATTAAATTCGTAATTGATAAACCTTCGGCTGACAATTACTCTTTAAAGATAATAATTAACTGATGCTGAAATACATCGACCATGCAAGGAATTTGAGATTATGGTCTAAAAATTGCATAACCTTCTTTAAAGGAAAGTCTAATGTAGACTGTGCATGCTGAAAGGTTTATTTCAGTGCATTCAAATTATTATTCAGTGGAGATATCGGCAGCCGTTTTATGAGCAGGAACTAAATTATTAGCAATGGCTATCAGTTCACGGAATGGACCTGTCGAATCAAAGTAAAGAAGATTGGTTACATTTTGGAAGGGGTTGTCTCACAAGAAGAACATTTTAGGGCATAGGAATATAAGAGAGTCCAAGTCTTCCATTTGGGACCTACACCATTCATGACTAAGAACAGAGCTCCCACTGCAGTAGACCAGTTATTTCCATATATTATATGGTAGGCCATACATTTGGCTGCTGTACTACCAGAAGAATACCCTGACCATAAATGTTGATTGCCAGGAATTAGAGAAGCAGGGCACAAAATGATAAGCCGATTTTCAAGTTACCTTCTGATTAGTGTTGAGCAGACCCGTGGAAGTTCGGGTTCGCTGTGTTCGGCCAAACTTAATTTAAAAGTTTATGTTTGGGACCCGGACTTCACCCCGAACCCGGACCCCATTTAAGTCAATGGGGACCTGAACTTCACTTTATTATTTTCCGTTATAACATGGTTATAAATAAAAATAATAGCATTCTTAAAACAGAATGCTAAATAAAACGTCTATTGAGGGGTTAAAAAAAACAATAACTCACCTCACCCACTTGATCGCGTAGCCAGTATCTTCTTTTCTTCAGGACCTGCAAAAGGACCTGCGGTGACGTCACCGCGCTCACCACATGATGAGCAGGACTGAAGAAAAGAAGATAACGGCTGCGCGATCAAGTGGATGAGGTGATTTTTTTTTTTTAAAACCCTTAATAGACATTTTATTTAGCATTCTGTTTTAAGAATGCTATTACTTTCTGTTATAACCATTTACTTTATTGTTTTTCCTTGCTGGCTTGATTCTAGGTGACCCTGACTCCGTCCGTATTAAGTGCAGGGAGCCGGTGGTCGTGTCCCCTCACTATTATAGGGTTTTCAGGTGTCACACAGTATTAGATACGCGGGCATGCAATCGTCTACCATACAGACCCTTGCATGTGCATAGCAGTCAGGGAGAGCTCTTAGGGTTTTATAGGGCTCACCTATAAGCTTCTTAGTTTGGGATCAAGCCAGTCGTTCGTTTATTTATATGCTCCAGCTATCTGCTAACTTCATCCGTGACATCGGGTCCGGGTACCCGAACTGCAGCAATAGTTTGCTGAAGCAACGTATTTAGGGACTTTTATTATATATATTATGACCGAACTCGCAAAGTTCGTTACGAACCCGAACTTTCGCAGTTCGGGTTAGCTCAACTCTACTTCTGATTTATTGGAGAAAACAGAGATTTTGAGCAGCTCTCACCTGCCAGGGATTCCACTGTTGTAGCACGGAACAACTCCTTCACCCTAATCAGGAGAAATACGGAAGTATAAAGAAAAAGAGGTTTTGTCCAGCTTGTAATTGTGGTAATCCAAAAGGCTTCTTTATTAAATATTCAGTATAAAATCCAGGTACGGAAAGCAGAGTCTACATGTTTCGGGCACAATGCAATCTCAGTCCTTACTCATGACTGTGAAGAGTAAGGGCTGAGATTGCATTGTGCCCGAAACATGTAGACTCTGCTTTCTGTACCTGGATTTTATACTGAATATTTAATAAAGAAGCCTTTTGGATTACCACAATTACAAGATGGACAAAACCTATTTTTCTTCATACTTCTGATTTATATATCAGGTGCTATCCACTAAGTACAAGGTGCTCTGACTGTATGATTCACCCGGTTCATATAATAATATCAAATTGATTTATAACTGTAGACAGGCACACTTTATTTGGAGGAATCCAGAGAGACCTTATCCATGTCACTCAAATCTTTGAGTTATTAAATGATCATATATATAAAATAATATAAAATATATATAAAAAAAAAGGAAGAAAAAAAACGAAGAGAAATATAAAAAATATACATAGATAATATATTAAAACAAGTTATTGTATAAAATATTTGAATTGCAATTCATTAATTGTATTATACAGAAAGAGGCTACTTATTTCTCTTCGCTTCCCTCTGTATATCAAATTGTTGAAGGGAATAAAGGAAGGACATAAATCGAAGCAGCCTTGAGAATTTATATTCTTGTGATGAGCGTATTTTTCATTGATTGTTACCCATATACATTCATGTATCAACCTAGTGTCTTTATACAGTTGCAAGAAAAAGTATGTGAACCCTTTGGAACTATATGGATTTCTGCACAAATAGGTCATAAAATGTGATCTGATCTTCATCTAAGTCACAACAATAGACAATCACAATCACAGTATGCTTAAACTAATGACACACAAAAAAATAAATGTTGCCATGTTTTTATTGATCACACCATGTAAACATTCACAGTGCCGGTGGAAAAAGTATGTGAACCCCTAGACTTATGACATCTCCAAGAGCTAATTGGAGTGAGGTGTCAGCCAACTGGAGTCCAATCAATGAGATGAGATTGGAGGTGTTGGTTACAGCTGCCCTGCCCTATAAAAAACACACACTAGTTCTGGGTTTGCTTTTCACAAGAAGCATTGCCTGATGTGAATGATGCCTTGCACAAAAGAGCTCTCAGAAGACCTACGATTAAGAATTGTTGACTTGCATAAAGCTGGAAAGGGTTATAAAAGTATCTCCAAAAGCCTTGCTGTTCATTAGTCCACGGTTAGACAAATTGTCTATAAATGGAGAAAGTTCAGCACTGCTGCTACTCTCCCTAGGAGTGGCCGTCCTGTAAAGATGACTGCAAGAGCACAGCGCAGACTGCTCAATGAGGTGAAGACAAATTACAAAAGTCTCTGGCATATGCTAACATCCCTGTTAGCGAATCAACGATACGTAAAACACTAAACAAGAATGAATTTCATGGGAGGATACAACAGAGGAAGCCACTGCTGTCCAAAAAAAACCTTGCTGCACATTTACAGTTTGCACAAGAGCACCAAGATGTTCTACAGCAGTACTGGCAAAATATTCTGTGGACAGATGAAACCAAAGTTGAGTTGTTTGGAAGAAATACACAACACTATGTGTGGAGAAAAAGAGGCACAGCACGCCAACATCAAAACCTCATCCCAACTGTGAAGTATGGTGGTGGGGGCATCATGGTTTGGGGCTGCTTTGCTGCATCAGGGCCTAAACGGATTGCTATCATCGAAGGAAAAATGAATTCCCAAGTTTATCAAGACATTTTGCAGGAGAACTTAAGGCCATCTGTCCACCAGCTGAAGCTCAACAGAAGATGTGTGTTGCAACAGGACAACGACCCAAAGCATAGAAGTAAATCAACAACAGAATGGCTTAAACAGAAGAAAATACGCCTTCTGGAGTGGCCCAGTCAGAGTCCTGACCTCAACCCGATTGAGATGCTGTGGCATGACCTCAATAAAGCGATTCACACCAGACATCCGAAGAATATTGCTGAACTGAAACAGTTCTGTAAAGATGAATGGTCAAAAATTACTCTTGACCGTTGTGCATGTCTGATCTGCAACTACAGTACAAGTTTGGTTGAAGTTATTGCTGCCAAAGGAGGTTCAACCAGTTATTAAATCCAAGGGTTCACATATTTTTTCCACCTGCACTGTGAATGTTTACATGGTGTGTTCAATAAAAACATGGCAACATTTAATTCTTTGTGTGTTATTAGTTTAAGCAGACTGTGATTGTCTATTGTTGTGTCTTAGATAAAGATCAGATCACATTTTATTACCAATTTGTGCAAAAATCCATATCATTCTAAAGGATCACATACTTTTTCTTGCAACTGTATATTGCGTCAATGTATTCAGCTCCTGTTTCAATTCCTGATTAAGCAAACAGTTCTCATAGTTGGTTTGTAACAGTTTGTGTTGATCTGTTTATAATATCAGTAGTTTTAACTCACTGTTAGCCGATCAGTGGGCTGAAGAAGAGAGAGTGTCTGGTTCACAAAAAAAAGTTAGAAATTCATGGAAACCCCATCAAAATGGTTTGGAAACAGCATTAAGAGTATGGCTGGATGTGTCTTGGACTTCTATTATCTACAACATACAACCACACAAAGGCTATATGCTAAAAGCCAGGTATATGCAAGCCATCAATCTATCCATGAGAGAGATAGCAGCCAGCATACATTACAATGGCAGTCTTGTGCACTATGAGACATTCCAAACCAGCTCTCATCTGACTAAGAGCCAGTAAGCCTCAAAGTTGCCTACGATCTGTTGGATGGCTTGGGTGGACCTGCACACCTAGATCAATATCATTAGGGAGACAAAAAGTTTTCTGATTGTCCTAACATAATATTCAATAACCTTTGTATACAGTTTTGTCATGTAAAAACTCATTTGCATAAACATAGGCATATGGGAAAGACATGCAAATGGGAAATTTGCTATCTACACTACTCATGAACAGCGCCATCTATTGTTTCATAGTCTTATGACAATACTATTACTCTTGTCATAAGACTATGAAACCAATAGATGGTGCTGTTCATGAGTGGTGTAGATCACAAATTTTCCATGCAAATGAAAAACAAGGCAGATTCTGCTCATTTGCATGTCTTTCCTATAAGCCCATGTTTGTGCAAATAAGTTTTTACATGACAAAACTGTATTGAAAGGTTATTGAACATTATCTTAGGACAATCAGAAAACTTTGTCTCCCTAATGATATTTATCTAGGTGTGCAGGTCCAGCCAAGCCATCCAACAGATCTGAAGTAACTTTGAGGCATACTGGCTTTTAGTCAGATGAAAGCTGGTTTGGAATGTCTCATAGTGCACAAGGCTGCCATTGTAAGGTATGCTGACTAAGCCTGTTATCTGTCTCATGGATAGATTGATGGCTTGCATATACCTGGCTTTTGGAATATAGCTTTTGTGTGGTTGTTTATTGTATGTCATAGATAATATGAGTCCGAGATGCATCTAGCTATTCTCTTAATGCTGTTTCCAAACCATTTTGATGGGGTTTCCATCAATTTCTAACCTTTTTTTGTGAACCAGGGGGTGCCTGGGGTTCTTCTATTGACTTTCATGGTGCTCGGTAGGACACACAAGCATACTGATGTGTTTGGCCAGAGCACACAAGCACTTTGGTGCTCGATCAACGCTAGTATTTATTAAATTTTGCTTCCAAAAAACGCGTCACCATTTTCAATGCGTTTTGATACATTTTTTCTCCAGGTATGTGTTGTTTTTTTTTTAGAATAAGTGCTTTCTTACTTATTTATTCTTTCTAATATATTACATTAGAGAATTTTTTTTCCATTATAGACAAATTGTATGTGGAGGATATAATGATAATGAAATATAATAAAAATATAATAAAAATATATAATGAAAGAACAAGAAAAGAGTAAACAAAATAAAATTGAATAAGTAGTATAAATACAGTAAGTGCTATATACTGTAAATATGAAATATTAGTATTCATAAATGAAATTGAACAATGTATCTAATGGAGGAGGTACAGTCGTGGCCAAAAGTTTTGAGAATTACATAAATATTGGAAATTGGAAAAGTTGCTGCTTAAGTTTTTATAATAGCAATTTGCTATGTTATGAAGAGTGATCAGATGAATTTCATAGTCCTTCTTTGCCATGAAAATTAACTTAATCCCAAAAAAACTTTTCACTGCATTTCATTGCTGTCATTAAAGGACCTGCTGAGATCATTTCAGTAATTGTCTTGTTACCTCAGGTGAGAATGTTGACGAGCACAAGGCTGGAGATCATTATGTCAGGCTGATTGGGTTAAAATGGCAGACTTGACATGTTAAAAGGAGGGTGATGCCTGAAATCATTGTTCTTCCATTGTTAACCATGGTGACCTGCAAAGAAATGCGTGCAGCCATCATTGCGTTGCATAAAAATGGCTTCACAGGAAAGGATATTGTGGCTACTAAGATTGCACCTCAATCAACAATTCATAGGATCATCAAGAACTTCAAGGAAAGAGGTTCAATTCTTGTTAAGAAGGCTTCAGGGCGTTCAAGAAAGTCCAGCAAGTGCCAGGATCGTCTCCTAAAAAGGATTCAGCTGCGGGATCGGAGTGCCACCAGTGCAGAGCTTGCTCAGGAATGGCAGCAGGCAGATGTGAGCGCATCTGCACGCACAGTGAGGCGAAGACTTTTGGAAGATGGCCTGGTGTCAAGAAGGGCAGCAAAGAAGCCACTTCTCTCCAAAAAAAACATCAGGGACAGATTGATCTTCTGCAGAAAGTATGGTGAATGGACTGCTGAGGACTGGGGCAAAGTCATATTCTCTGATGAAGCCTCTTTTCGATTGTTTGGGGCATCTGGAAAAAGGCTTGTCCGGAGAAGAAAAGGTGAGCGCTACCATCAGTCCTGTGTCATGCCAACAGTAAAGCATCCTGAGACCATTCATGTGTGGGGTTGCTTCTCATCCAAGGGAGTGGGCTCACTCACAATTTTGCCCAAAAACACAGCCATGAATAAAGAATGGTACCAAAACACCCTCCAATAGCAACTTTTTCCAACAATCCAACAACAGTTTGGTGAAGAACAATGCATTTTCCAGCACGATGGAGCACCGTGCCATAAGGCAAAAGTGATAACTAAGTGGCTCGGGGACAAAAACTTTGACATTTTGGGTCCATGGCCTGGAAACTCCCCAGATCTTAATCCCATTGAGAACTTGTGGTCAATCCTCAAGAGGCAGGTGGACAAACAAAGACCGTAATTCTGAGAAACTCCAAGAAGTGATTATGAAAGAATGGGCTGCTATCAGTCAGGAATTATTTTTCTATAATAGTTCCTATTTATAAAGGAAACTATTAAGGAATATAATACATTGAAATGGTATATTATAATATTACAATCCAGGTCCCCTATCTTTCTTATTGTTTTGTATGTAGAGATGTATAGAGATATGTTGTTTTATTATATATTTTTTATCATATTTTTATTATATTTCATTATCATTATATCCTCCACATACAATTTTTCTATAATGGACAAGCAATCTATTGCTGGACCAAATTTATCAGATTGGCTCGTGCTCGAAGATAAGTTAGGGGCATTGTTGGATACATTTCTCTAACTTTATACCTCCTATTGGTTGGAGTAATTAAAACTGGCTTAGTTGAGCATAGCAATCAGATTCCACCTTTCATTTTTGACTGTTCCTTTGGAAAATGAAAGGTGGAATCTGATTGGTTGCTATGAGAAACTAAGCCAGCTCTACTTTGCACCAGTTTGATAAATTACCCCATTTGTGCCAAAAGTTTGGCACAATTTTGGTGCGAAATGTTGCGCCTTAGGCTACCTTCATGACCATCTTCCAATAAGTCACACTGCCTTGATAAGCCAAGTGCAATGAATTTTTCTACAACTAGATTTGCCAGGTTTTGTCAGATTGTGTCATTTTACTATTGTATCAAATTGTGCCTCACATTAGCACATGTGGGCCATAGCTGCCATGATAAAACCTATTTCTTCTCAGATTCATATTGTAGCATCCTGGAATTTGAAACCAGACTTTTGAATCCAAAGATCCTAAGAGAAATGAGGGAAAATCAATTATTGTAATTTCATAAAAAGTCAAATCAATTAGATCTCTGAAGTCTCTGTTTGTGCAATATGTATCTTTTCTACAATAATCTTGCTATGTCATTCAGTTCTCAAATCAGATGAACTGAGAAACTTTTTTTCTAAATGGATGTACAGTGTAAGCCATTGTGGCTATTTAATAAAACATTGAAAACGTGAAGAAGAATAAATGCAGAAAAATCAAAGCAGCTTAAATCATTTCCATTCTACATTTATTGGAAATTAATATTATTTACAGCCCAGGAAACTTACAATAAACACCTAGTCAAATGTTCTTGATGTGTCACTCAATTCAAGATTTCATTTTGAATAATTTTTCAAAAATATATTAATAATGAAAGAAATGAAAGGGGGCAATTTCTAGGTTTTCCAACAAATTTTAAACTTTTTTTTTACTCACTTATCTGGATTACTTTCTTCCCTTTCTGTGGCTTATCATGTGCATGCATCTCCCAAGATGCATTGCAAGTAACATCTTCCTCCCCTGCATAGAAAATAGTCTCTCACATATAGAAGTAGATGGGAAATA